>NC_090273.1:49303888-49428888 GCF_040414725.1 Anabrus simplex | reverse complement strand
TGGCATAAATCTATTGACGGATTTAAGCACCTTCCAATGACCGGATTGAACCTGCCAAGTTGGGCTCAGTCTGAGCCACTCAGCCCAGCATTGGAAACATTGTTCAGACACACTTAATAGTATAAACTTCAACTAACTTATTTGCTAATCATTCAGCTACAACGATCGACAGCAAGACATTCGAAAATATGCATAGATTCTTAACCTCCCGTAGAAATAACAAGAGTCGAATGAATTCACAATATTAAACGACGTTTCTCTGAAAGACACCTATCAAATAGTTTTCATCGTAGATGAATGTACACAAGACGAACTAACAGTTTATGCAGCAGACATTTCCGACTGACAGGAATGAAAATAGCTGTCCTTCATTCATGTTTTGAGGATAAATAGCTATGACAGATATCTAGCTTGAACTTTCCCACTGTTTACTCACCGCTACTACACATTACAAAAGCACAAATTCTGACAAATCAGACGTACCCATTATTTCATTTGGGGAATTTCCTCGAAGGCTTACTTATCTAAAACAAACTTGGGTCATCCAGTGAAGCAAGTGTCGAAGAACGATCACTGCGCGAGAATATACGAATGATAATAATAGACTAACGAGAGAGTTAGCTGCGACCTTGCATTCCGGAGATGGTGGCTTCGAGTCTCATCGTCGGTAGTTGTGAAGATGCTTTCCGTTTTCCTATTTTTTCACACCTGGTAATTGCTGCGGGCATACGTAATTAAGGCAACTGCTACTATCCTCACGGTACTAGCCCTTTCGATTCCTTTCATCGCCAAAATCCTTCTGTGCTAGTGCGACGTAAACTAAATAGTATATAGAGGGAAGGAAGCGGCCGTAGCCTTAAGATAGGTACCATTTCGGCATTTTACTGGAGAAGTGGGAGACCACGGAAAACCACTTCGAGAATGGCTGAGGTGGGAATCGAAACCCTCTACTCAGTTGACCTACCGAAGCTGAGTGGACCCCGTTCCAGTCCTCGTACCACTTTTCAAATTTTGTGGTAGAGTCGGGAATCGAACCTCGGCCTCCGGAGATGCAGCTAATCACACTAACCACTACACCACAGAGGCGTAATTTTTTTAAGAATACGAGCGAAATTTTGAAAAGCCATTAATAACCAATCGCACCAAAGAACACCGACCGGTCTTTTTCACATCGTACGGAATGTTCAATAAATAATAATAACAATAATAATAATAATAATAATAATAATAATAATAATTACCTTGGTGAAACCATACAGGAGAATGGACTAAAAAAAGATGCAGTGGAAGATGGGATCTCACAAATGGAGAGAGCATACGGCTTGAAAAAACACATCTACAATAAGAAGGATAAGTGCTTATCCCTGAATTCCAAATTTAAACATTACAACACCGTGGTCAATACAGAATGTTAAAAAGGAATCCTTTCAGGAACACAGTGAAGAATTTGGAAGGAGCTCAAACCGCAGGAAGAACTAAGAAGACCGCAATAGTCTGGACAAATGAACAACGGAAGCAGGCCAGCGAACGCATGAAGAAGTATTGGACAGAAAGAAAACTCCACACGAAGAGAAAGAAATGAAGTTGTAGCGTGATCTTTAGTAGTGGTCCATATAAATAAATAAATAAATAAATAAATAAATAAATAAATAAATAAATAAATAAATAAATAAATAAATCACACAACATAATACTCCTTCTTTGGTAGGCATTAATAATTAGTCTAATACAAAACAACACTCGGTCCACTCAACTGTCAGATGTAGAATTTCGCTCCTAGGAAGACGAGGCTCTGCAGCAGGCAGCACGTACAGTATAGGTAGTTCACTCTAACATACTCTCAATCAGGGCCTCTCAGGGTGCATTGCGCTGTGCACGGTGCAAAAGACGACTTCGCTTGGTTGACCAGAGTGCAGATCCCCACTCCTCGATTTCCCCACGCCTGTCTTCATCTTCGTCGCTTGCTCCGTAGCGCTCCAAATCCGAGCCGAGCTGAGCCGAGTAGCGCAGAGAGGAAGCGTTGGACCGAGCGAAGCCGAGTGGGACTGATGCAATGTGCTCAGGAACTCTGCGTCTCAGTTTGCACGCGTGAGATTTTGGGCGTTTGAGAGGCCCTGCGGTCTCAATGTTCGGTAACACATACATATTTTCCATCACACACACACACACACACACACACACACACACACACACACACACACACACACACACACACACACACACACACACACACACACACACACACACCGTGGGTTCGTGGGTTTCAGCCTGTAGCGCGATTCTGTCAGCTCGGAGGTCCGTCTCTCAATCCCTCTCCGGGCGAAGTTTATTTTCCTTCGATTGGTGCTCTCAAGCTAGTCTTACGTCACGTTCAGATACAGCAACAGCGCCTCACAAAGCCCATTTGAATTCACCCGCGAGGCAAGTGATTGGCTGACTTCAGAAGCTAATAAAATAGCAACGGCACGAGATATATTTATTTTCAAATTATTTTTCAGTTATGATGTTTATGACTTAAAAAATGTTAGAAATATGCTAGATATATGACCTAAAATGTATTAAAATATGACAATAAAAAAATGACTTAAAATTTTTTTGGGGTCACATTTTCGAAATCTTCAACATTTTGCCGCTGCTTAAATTATTAACATTATATTGAAAATATATTTTTAAAATCTAGAACATTCAATAATAATAAATAAGTAATAATATTGATTTTATTATTATACGGTATTTTTGAAGTTATTTAATTACTCATTCCAAAGGTAACTCTCGACTCTGCACTGAATGAAATAAATGGTACATTTTGTTGGGCGATCAGAAAGAAAGAACCTAATATAGCAAATTACATATATTTTAAAGTTTTCGAATAGGAACGAGATCCTCTATTTTCACGCAACCTTGACTTGTAACGGGAAAAAGACGCTCAACATCGCATATTGTGCTATATTTGAAACTCGTCTGATCATTGGAGTTCAATTGAGGCTCACTATTCTGTCGCTTTATACGCATCCGTCTCTTTCTATACAGCTTATCCTCCTAATTCACATAAATATATACTGTATTTCTAAGAAAGATAATGTAAGAAATTACAGACAAGAATTAGGAGATGTAAAAAATCCGTATTTGAGACGACTGAAAGCAGGTATGAAAAATTTGAAAAAACACGAAAATTCACGGGAAATATGACCATAATATGAAAATTTAGCATAAAGTGCCAAAAAACGTTAAGAGAGCCAAAATATGACTTTACATAACCCGTGAAAATTGCATAATATTAGTCACCGTAGATAAAATCATGCTTAACTTGTATTTTCCATGGAAATATATATTTTTTTAAATGACATGTCATAAACATCCGGGCCCTAGTTATGCCCAAACTTCTAACGCTCATATACACGATTCGCGTTGGTTCCGACCGCCCTGTATAATTATTTTACCCCACATGCCAATGTAAACATGTTTGCTTGTATGCTCACTTATTGTATGTCTGTAGTTGTAATTCGTTCATTTAATGCATTATTCTTGTGTCACATTCAGTAATTAACATAAGATTGCAATAAAGGAGCACTTATATTAAATGACCTGAATAATAATAATAATAATAATAATAATAATAATGTTATTGTTTTTAATGTCCACAAACTATTTTTGACGGTTTTCGGAGACGCCGAGGTGCCGGAATTTTGACTCGTAGGATTCTTTTACGTGCAGTAAACCTACGGACTCGAGGCTGACGTATTTGAGCACCTTCACATACCGGACTGAGCCAGGATCGAACCTGCCAAGTTAGAATGCCAGCGCCTGAACCGTCTGAGCCACTCAGCCCGGTAAATGAATTGAATAAAATATAAAGGGCCTATGCCTATAATTACACATTGGAATGATCTTCTCTCTACTGGTAGATCGCTGTCCTCTCTTGATAATGTTTTATGGGCCGCACATCACTTTTGAGTTATTCCTGCGCTAGTCTATGAAACCCCGTAAAAAAATACATCACTTCAACAAACCAGCGTCGCAGCGTTAGTCGTCTTGGCTGATGGTCAGCATTGAGGCCTTCGGTTCTGAGGGTACCGGGATCGATTCCCAGCCGGTCGGAAATTTTAATCGCATCTGATTAATTCTTCTGGCCTAGGGGACTGGGAGTTTGTCCCATCATTCTCCTCTTCGTATTCAGACAACCACCAGAGAAACACGCAACAGTGATTACATAGCTCCACATACGGTTTGCGTCAGGAAGGACATCCTGCCGTAAGACAGGAAGAGCATCCGGCCGTAAAACAGGACCAAATTGATATGTACTTCACGGACTCTCAGAAGAAGAAGAAGAAGAAGAAGAAGACGAAGACGAAGAAGAAGTTGTAGCGTTAGTCGGCTGCAGTGAAGTTTATGTGATTTGTACTGTCATTCACAAAGCAATGCAAAATGCAACACACCCGCGTAAGTAACTGTCCTATAATGTATAACTCCCTCAGAAGACATAAGTTAGCAGTGTAAAAATATCGCACAGTATGCAATAAATTATTCTGTGCAGAATTATGGTAACATTATCCTTTAAAAGCTTCTACAAGGGGGAGAAAAGGAATGATCGCAGTTCTAACCCATGTACGGTAGCTTAATTGTTATTTATGACCATACTAAAAGATGTCACCGTTTTGGCTGACTTATTTAGTTACGACTGATCCGCTCGTAAAACGGTCCTCCCGGACTATACAATCGGTCCACGACGTGACTACATCAATATTAACACTCATCGTAGGAACGTGGAATTCGGACAAGCGCGCTCAATACGGGACAGCGCCTCCAAGCAGGTCATTAAAGATGCAGGCTCCATCTCGACCACACGTGACTCGTGGTGCTATCTGGCTCCACCTGAGAAAATTAATGTCCATGTAGCACGGCCAACTTGATGCGTCGCTCTAGCTAGCACCTGAGCGCAACGAGGGATCCAGTCGACCGTGCATGTAGTCACAGTACCAATCACCATGACAGTTCAAGGGTTTTTAGTCGGATTCGAAGAAAATTACTGACATAATTTAGCAGTTTGAGAAGTTGGGAAAAATCCCGAAACTTTGAAATTTGAAAGATTAATTTACAGGCCATGAAGTATCCGAACTTTCAGATATTTTAGGGAGCCACACCTATCATGGACTATAGATGTTGAGTACTCAGCCCCAAGGCTTGTTGGACTGTTGGATAATAATAATAATGATAATAATAATAATAATAATAATAATAATAATAATAATAATAATAATAATAATAATAATAATAATAATAATAATAATAATAATTGTACCGGCTGGTACACCTCTACGCCGCACATTTGAATTTTCCGCCTTAAAGTACTCCTCTACAGGAGAAACTCCGAACTTTAAAAACTGGATCAACTCATAAGTTTATCAGAAGATGTCGCTACCGTAAATTTTGTGATTACGAAGTTGTCAATACTGTGTGGATTTCAACTTGTTATGTTTTCCATTGATCAAGAAGTGTGGACATTATCTTATAGATGTCTCTACTTAAAATTAAAAAGAAAACTATGGTTATGCACCCTGGTGCGAAGCGAAGGAACGTTTTGAAGAAATTTTGTATTCATAAGTTTTCTTATTACTAAATTTCCTTCTTTCATTTGTGGGTTGGCAATATTTATCTGTTCTTGCCGCCAGTTTTGAATTGAGCCAATCAATTATTTCTGTAATTAATTTTTGTCCAATCATGTCTTTCTTCTCCGATTTTAAGTGTACGGTCTACTCTGACCAATAAAATTGAGTGGATGTGGCTGTTTTATTCATGAAAGATCTCGAACTTTCCTCGAGGGTATAAAAACTGCTGATTTTCTTGTCTCTCGGCCGCATCATCGATATCTAACTTAGTGTATGAACGTATAACGGGAGACGGGAAGCGCCTCTTTCTTCAGGCAGCAGCTCTTCAATAAGTTAATGGCCGCTTAACATCTTTATTTCTTGCTAGCTCAGCAGTTTAACTCGCGGGGAAGGTCCGAAATCTTTACTATGTAACCTATCTCTTAAACATGTAGGATTCTGTAAAAACTTCATATATCTCTAACTGTAAATCGGGGATAGAGAGTGCTTTACCCTCTCGAGCTCCCCTTCATTTTGGATTTGAGGTGACCGTAACCGTTTTTCTACTCTTCCTTAATGTGTTAAATTTATCCTGTATACGAGTCACCTCCATAGCTTGGGAATAGCCCCTGTTTCTTCGGCCTAGTGTCTTTTAGGTTTTAAAATGTGTATTTAGGAGTGCAAGTTCTCGCCTCCATTCATTTTGTATTTTGGGCCATTAACTTAACCTATTCTTTTTCTGCTAAGGCCCAGTAGATTGGGTACAAGATACCCCTGTTTCTTTGTAAGTATGCCTTGAGGGCTGTTAATGGTAAAGTCCGTTGTGGCCTTTGGTAGGCTCAGGATATCGAGAGCGGGTCAGCTCTTTTATTTGTGGTAAATGTGCCTCTAGGAGGCTTGATATTGCTAGGTGGGAGCAAGTGCTCCATGTAATTAGGGGATTTCTGCCCTTTGGTAATAGGTGTTTGTGAGCTGAAAGCTCAGAATTGTAAAAATTAGGGCTTGTGGCCCACATTGTTAAATTGTCTCTAAATCTTGGCTTTCCTGGTCTTGTACCTGATTTGACTTGTTTTTTGTTAAAGTCTGAAGTTTTGTGTGAAAATTGTTAAGTTTTGCTATTTTCGAAAATATAACCTTAAATGCAATTTTAATCAATATCTCAGCTTTGTAGTTAGACCCATTCCAGCCCACACCTTCTTTCGCCTCTGCATTCCACGGGTATCCCCGTAATAATAATAATAATAATAATAATAATAATAATAATAATAATAATAATAATAATAATAATAATAATAATAATAATAATAAAGCCTTTAGCTGGGCTTTAATTTTATCTGGTAAATCTCAAATGAGTCACCAACTATTTTACACGCTGACTTCGGACGGCGTAGGAAGAAAAACTTTTTTCCGGGTTTTAAAAGTCAAACTATCTCTGCCTTAGTTTGAACTCACGATCTTCATTTTCAGAGGCAGATATTTTACTACTGGCCCAGAGAGAGAATTTTGAATTGAATTTGAATTTGAATTTATTGATCATGATTTACATGCTACTGAGGCTGAAAAGCCCCTTTATGTAGCGTCTTCTTATAATACAATACAGATTTATGATCACAGTAACTACATTTTTATAATATTAAAGTATTAAACTAAACATGAAACATAAAAAAATGAAAATACAGATATCAAATCCAGTACGGTTAAGACAGACATTATATAATAAGTAATAAAGTAAATGATTAAGCCCTTCTGTTATTTTGGACTACATGGATTTAAAGAATATAAAGCTAAGGCAGAGAAACAATTTTCTTCGAAATATACATATTTCTGATTGTTCGACACAAGAATGCCTGATCTCAGCCTCTTGCGTACTCCTCCAGAAAGATAGATGTTAAGAACTGCTTTAGTTGTGTGCAGAGAGAGAGAGAGAGAGAGAGGTAATAACAAGCGTTCTTTGAAAAACAGAATATTTTGCGTTCTGGAGCAATGGAAGAATTAAGTGCCATCATTACTCCTACTTTTTTCTGTACTTTGTGTGCTGGTCTCGTAGTGCCTCTGCCTCTTTTGCTAAGGCTCTAGGTTCGATCCATGATTCCTTCAACAATGTTAGCCTTGGCCTGAAGGTTGGAACGGCATTCATTCAACTCTACGAGATCACCCGACAGATTAGAAGCTGACTGATGTGAAGGGCAGTGAATGCGCTACACTGATCACGTGACTCCTTAATAACTTACCTTTAGACTACATATGGCATAGTATTGATAGGCCTTTTAAGAGCTGCGAAGAATACAATTAGTGCCGCAAAAGCATTGTTCCTGACGATCGTCGGTAACGTATTTGGAGACAGTCTGGCCGGGTTCACGTCTCAAACACTGCCGAGTACGTGCAGTGAGGTGGTGGTTCTCTAATCATTTTGGGGTGGCTTTCTATGGGACCCACCGTACGCCACTCCTACAGTAGTCATGCAGAGCAATGTCAAGGCTGTACGATACAGGGATGCCATCCTCAGACCCATAGTGACACTGTATCGCCAGCAATTTGGAGGAGAATTCGTTTTAATGGACGATAATGCGCGCAACTACTGTATCGTACGGTTCAGGTAGCTCTCGGAGCTCGGTAGGTGGCGCCGAACTGGGCCACTTGATGTGCCGCTTAGAAACAAGGACACTGCGTGATCGAGCGTGTTGGTGTAGTTGTCAGCTTGAAATCGGGGCATGTTGTGTGCGAACCCATGTCGGCACACTTGAAGATGGTTTTCCGTAGTTTCCCAATTTTAACACCAATCACATAGTGGGAGCTTTTCCTTAATTAAGGCGACGGCCACTCCCCTTCCAATCCTAACTCTTCCTCGTCCTTGCATCGCTAAAAATCCTTCGACAAGTTAGTGCGATGTTAAATCATTAGTACCGGGCGAGTTGGCCGTGCGGTTAGGGCGTGCAGCTGCGAGCTTGCATCCGGCAGATAGTGGGTTCGAATACCCACTGTCGGCAGTCCTGAAGATAGTTTTCCGTGGTTGCCCATTTTCACACCAGGCAAATGCTGGGACTGTACCTTAATTAAAGCCAAGGCCGCTTCCTTCCCACTCCTAGGCCATTGTCGCCGTAAGACCTATCTGTGTCGGTGCGATGTAAAACCAATTGTAAAATGAAAACATCAGCAACTAAAAAAAAAACAGAATAAGAATGAGAGAGGTCACCGTAGAGGTCACGGTAGCTCAATTCTGAAAGCATCAGGCACGAAATTTCTTGAAGGTGTGACATCTCTTCCCACCGGTGGCCAACTAACCATTCTTTTTCCGTACTCCACATATCTTTCGCATCTATAATATGTATTCGACACAACCTAATAAGCAGTAAGTCCTTTCGAAGTACAATACAGTTCCGAAAGCTGAATGATCAATCAATCAATCAATCAATCAATCTTAATTAATCAATCAATCAATCAATGAGAGGCTAGGGGTGGAAAAATTTATCACTAGAATCCATAGCAACTATCTGAAAAATGGGTATTGAGCACAGTTCATGTATCACTGAGAAAGAGAAGTGTTAAGTCTGTCTATAATTTCCCCAGATTGAGGTTCTTCTTGGTGGGCTGATCTTCATCACGTTTACAGTTGAGAACTTGAGGGAGTTATGACTATTCCTAGTTGGTGGCAGTCCAGTTATTAAAGTTGCCCATTGTGTCCAACTTGCACAGACGTATTGTTCCGAGTAGAGAGGAGAGAAACTGGCAGTAATTGGATGCACTTCTTCGCGGGGAGAGAGAGCTTCCAACTTCCAACCCAGGGCGGGCGTTTATTGTGGAGTGGATTGAGGACGCGAACTGCATGCGTAAAAGCAACGACCCAGAGAGAGAGAATTCCGCACAGATGGCTTATTATTTCAACCACGATCTATGGTTGCCGCTAGTCCCCTAGTTCTTGTGCCACTTAGTGCAGCTAAATTTACTACAGATGGAATTATTTCAAAGATAACAAAAACGAAAGACCCTGTGTTTCAAACTTCCACCACCAGAGTTCTAAGACATTCCAACAAAATGCGTACACTGTTACACTGTTGTTGTCCAGGGATGTTTGTTCGGTGTTGAGGGTTAGAATGGAGTTCACTCAGCATCGTTAGACCAGTTGAGAAGCTGTCTGATATGAGAACCGGCGGACCCGGTCATGAAAGCCAATCAATTAGGCTGAGGATGTCGTTACGCTGATCACGTGAATTGTGTCTCACATGTGAACATGGCCCTGTTTTACGGCCAGATGTTGTTAATGCTTATTGTTTACAGGGGCCTAACGTCTAGGTCATCGACCCCTAATGGTACGAGATGAGACGAAATGTAGAGACAATTAAAATACCAAAATTCATCGACTGACCAGAATTTCAAAACATGATGGTGAAATATGAAATGAAATGGCGTATGGATTTTAGTGCCGGGAGTGTCTGAGGACAAGTTTGGCTCGCCAGATGCGGGTCTTTTGATTTGACACCCGTGGGCGACCTGCGCGTCGTGATGAAGATGAAATGATGATGAAGACGTCACATACACCCAGCCCCAGTTTCAGCGAGATTAACCATTTATGGTTAAAATTCCTGACCCTGCCAGGAATCGAAGCCGGGACCTCTGTGACCAAAGGCCAGTACGCTAACCATTTAGCCATGGAGCCGGACAACATGATGGTGAAGAATGAATGAATCTATATGTTTAAAACACTAGGCTGATTTTTGTTAACGCGAGTTTGAGAGAAGGGCTGAAACGATTCACATCGTGAAATATTCCGACGAAAGCTCTTGGCATAAAAAATATTCTCGCATATTTTTAAATGATTAAAGAAACTAGTATTCAGATTGGACAATCCGCTCGCCAGTACTTCAGACCCACCTGCTGGTGCACTGCCTGCATGTGCGTGACGGGATTTCTAAAGCGCGCACTGGCATGCGCACGCGCATGCGCCGCCTACTATGTCGTCTCCTCGCTGAGGTCTACATAACTGAGCGGTCAGTCGTGGACTCGTGGTTTTTGGAGGGTATGTAACGTGTAGGTCTCTATTTACTTCAGCAAGTTTTCAGCCATGGCCAACCATATGCTGCAATGGCGAGAGTGCGATCAGTTGACGCCCTTAAAGTTGCAGTAGTGCCAAAAAGTAATCGGACAAAGAATGTCGTATATAAGGAAACCCTTCAGTAAATATTTCCCCATTGACCGTCATGTTTTTGACGGGTTTAAACTAGTATGAATTAAAAATAATCAGTAGATCCAACACACAATAATGAAAGTTAAAATAATTCCAAAATCCATCCACCAACTAGAATTCGAAAAGACAACGCTGAACAATGATTATGAACTTAAAAACAATCAGTGGATCCGACGCGCAATGCTCCACCTTCCCATAAAATAACTTAAAACAATGCTATAAACTGAACACGCGACTGCTTCCAAAGTCGAGTCTGACCGATGCACGGTGCATAGAATCTCTGCGCTTCGGTTTGCACACGAGAGATTTTGGGCGTTTCAGAGGCCCTGTTTTAATGAATCTTTTCCAGAAAGAGCAGGAAACAAGTTATGGAACGAAATCCCAGTAACTGTTTCGACGTCGATGCAATACCTCAATTTTCTTTCTTCCAAAGGAAATGATGAAATTATTCAAAACATACAGCATACGTGGTTGAGATCAAGAGCACCAGCAACAGTCCTTTCAAGTTCACCGCGTCTTCATTCTAACATCGGAGACATGGTGAGGATGATACGTCAGGGGTTGTTTGTATGTTCACTCTCCTCGGTGACATCAACGCGAGGTGAGTCATACCATACGAAGCCCTTGTCTTCTCGATCTTTAGATTACCAACTCCTGACGGCGTCACCGAATTCTCTTCGAAATGTCGTTGTGCTTCAGTCAAGGAATTTGTCTTCCACTACGTTCTCACAATAAAATCGTGTTGCCGAAGAGAGTACTTCATGCTCGTGTTAGGGCTGCTAATTAATTAATACCAGCCAACAGTAGTCATAATAGTCAACATTGGATGTCAAGGGAGAATCAATATACATACATTCTCCCAGAGCCACTGAGATTATTAAACTCAATTTCGATTTACAGAGCTTCCAGAGGGAAATTATAAATCATTAAAATTGTAAAGTTTTATATGAATCACCCTGTATTTGAGGTGAAAAACCTAGGTACGCCCCCTATATAGGAAATAGTCTCTAAGGGCATATGTACATATATACTCGAAAAACCGTGTATCCCTCATGACCTCATGACTATAGGATTCAAGACAGAATTTAACACACAGATTTTATACATAAAGGGGAGTTTAATCAAACTACCGAGTAACCGAGGACACTCGATAATTCATCCTTTTAGAGTGCTTCTCCATAAATTACCTCTACATTCCTATTTTTACATAAAAGGAGGGCTCGTTCTATAATAGCAGGTCTAATTAACTCGTGTCATTCAACCTCTGAGGATACATTTCGCGCTAAATGGGCCACCATCCATCTACTAACGCATCTTTACAAACAATGCGACACATCGAGATTAATGATCCCCATACTGGGAACACAATATCCTCAAAGTAACGATTACGACCAACAAAGAAAGTCCTCCCGAGTAATTATGATGGCATCTCTTTCATCTGAACTAAAACATTCTGTCAATAGTTAGATTGTTGGTAGTTGTGAGCCAAGGTTTCATAAACTGAAGAGTGACTCGCTCTAGGTAAATTAATAATAATTATTATAATATATATCTGTAAGGATATAAATTTCATATTTCGGGTGCGGGTGACCAAAAATATCCAGAACAGGTTTCTATTCAGTTTCCATGTACTGTACTAGTAACACAAATGTTTATGGATCATGAGAAATGGGACCTTTGGTATATTGCTACCGATATCTTACGCACTTTTGATGATGCCACAACATCCCTCCAGGGTAGGTTTCTCCTTCGGACTCAGCGAGAGATCCCACCTCTACCGCCTCAAGGGCAGTGTCCTGGAGCTTCAGACTCTGAGTTGGGGGATACAACTCGGGAGGATGACCAGTACCTCGCCGAGGCGGCCTCACCTGCTATGCTGAACAGGGGCCTTGCGGGGAGATGGGAAGATTGGAAGGGATAGACAAGGAAAAGGGAAGGAAGTGGCCGTGACCTTAAGTTAGAAACCATCCCGGCATTTGCCTGGAGGAGAAGTGGGAAACCACAGAAAACCACTTCCAGGATGGCTGAGGTGGGAATCGAACCCACCTCTACTCAGCTGACCTCGGCGGGCCTCCGGGGGTGGCAGCTAATCACACTAACCACCACACCACAGAGGCGGACTATTAATTGCCGTACTGTACTACTGTAGTTTTATGCACTGATTGCCCTCTTCGTTATACACGACACATCAACATACAGTAGTTACATGGTCAAAGAACATCGCACCGAGCTCGATGGCTGCAGTCGCTTAAGTGCGGCCAGTATTCGGGAGATAGTAGGTTCGAACCCCACATTTGGCAGCCCTGAATATGGTTTTCCGTGGTTTCCCATTTTCACACCAGGCAAATGCTGGGGCTGTACCTTAATTAAGGCCACGGCCGCTTCCCTCCACTCCTAGCCCGTTCCTGTCCCATCGTCTCTATAAGACCTATCTGTGTCTGTGCGACGTAAAGCAACTTGCAAAGAAAAGGACGTCGCTACATGATTTCAAGGCGTCATGTTTTGTGAGCGGACGATATAACCTGTCGGTAGGGTTCAGAATCGTGTGCAAAATGTTCTCACTGGACATTAGTACCATACAGTACACCTGCAGGGGAATAGCCACCTTACAACCATCTGTACGTTAGTTGGGTTGCATAAAACTATATTGGAAAGGGCGGCTGAATTATACGGTGTAGCCTAGTGTACATCCGAGTACAGAGTTGCGAGAAATTCTGTTGATGCTTGTTTTCCCTTGATGTCGACTCAAACAGACCAGCAAAAACTCGAACGAAATCTATTTTCAAACACTTAATCGAATACGAAGTATGAGGTAAGGATTTGAAGTGTACAGACGAATTAATAATTTAATTTATTTGTACCTGACAATCTCAACCATCAGGTTTGAAGGGCAAACTGCGGCAGTAAAGTACTGGCTGATTAATAAGTCAAGGCCTACCTACTACATGTTTTCATTCCGTACCCTGATGGGGTGCGGTGGGCCTCCTAGTGGGTAATGCCTTCTCTCAGGCCAGGAGAGGGGAGTGGTCGTGTGCCAAAGGAACTGTCCCAACATTCGCCTTAATGACAATGGAAAACCACGGAAAACCATTTCAGGACAGCCGACGGATGGACCAGTCCACAAACTCCCGAAGCCACTCTGGTCGGTGAAGTCAAGGTGAATGTTAAAGTGGAAATACCAGAAGACATTGCCAAGACGACGCTGGTATTAAGAGAGGAGAGCAGTTTATCTGGCGGGTGCAGGCAATTAATACGATATACAGAGTCACGTGCACATTATTCTTTCCTTTATTAACTCGTAAAAGCAAGCATAAAGCATTCTCCCATTCTTTAGAGTAACACATAAAATATTCATTAGAATGAAACATGGTTTCCCAGTTTTAGTTGGTCAGTAAGCTTTTATTTCTTCAGTTTTATGTAATTGTTGCTCTCTCGAGAACTGGAGCAGTAGGGCAGAATATTAATCTAACCTACTTTTATTATCCCATCTTTTACGGCATTTTAGTTCAACACTTCTTCCTTGCCTTTTAAATGAGTGTCAGTAACTGCTGTTATTGTCGCCGCCTCGCCGGTCAACTGTACACCTTTATTTGCATAAAAGACACATGGCTTCTACTGGTTGTTGTAGCCACTCGCGGAATGAAAAAAATATTACATTACAAATATGTTGTTGTACAAACCGTGAAACAATGCTACACATTATAAGTTCGTAAATCGCAACTTACGAGTGTGATGACTACGGACCCTGGCTGACCTATTGGTCACAGGAATCAATGAACAGAAATTCACATGTTTCCAGTTAGAAACTGTACATTCGCCGTATGAACTTGAATGTGTGTGTTTACATAAGAAGCACTTAAATAAAAATGTAGCAGTAAATTAACTACTGAAAATAGTTTATTGTGTACTTTTAGTTCAATAGTTCACGTTAAACCTTGTCAATTATCTACCCAGTCAGTTGAGCAACGCGTTCTGAAATAATACCAATTTTAATGATATCACGAAATACTCGCACATTTTCTATAATAAATGGTGGTGAAATAGATAAATTCGCAGGAAGTACACTATCTAAAAATGAAAAGGGAAAAAATTACACAACATGTGCCGTATTTCGAGACGTCATACTTCCGAGCAGTCGCACTGCTTACTCGACAATCTCAGTGTACTGAGAGTGGTGAGAAGGACAGCAGATGAGACGCAAGTGAACTGGAGTACTCTGGATTCTGTTGACATAGCACGGTGGAAAAATAAATTAATCTCAAACGACTAGGGATTTCAATATGTCACGCTGAGAATGACAATATATTTGTATAACGACAAAACTGTACAACCGTAGTAAATCACAGCAATAAAACCTTTTGCTTTGTAATTAAATGTAATGTTCTTAAAGTAGCACATAATACTAAATTCATTATAGCTATACTGTAAATACAGAAGCGTTCTCATAAGAGGCTGGAAAACTGGTACGTACATACTTTAAGTAGTACTGCCACGATTTCTTCTATTTTGAAACTTACTAAAGGCAATGATTTTTCCTTAAATGACATTCTTCTACACAATATACGAACTAAACTATACATCACTACGCCCGTGCGTGTTTGCTATAATACGACTCCACTTCTCGCCGTGCTATACACTTTCCGCCTGCCTGGCTCTTACGTCATAACCATAACGCTACCGTTGGTCACCCATAACGGCAGGTGTTACGGGAGTATTTAGCCACAGTAAGAAATGTATTCAAACCCTAGCGCAGAGCCTCTCAAACCAGTGTTACTAACTTAGCAGATTTTCCGCTAAATTTGGCGGAATTAGAAGACTGTCGGCGGAGAAATATACCATTTAGCGGACAGTGGATTTTTTGGCGCAATTATAGATTTATTATAGCGGAATTTAGCGTTTTATCCATTTTCCTTTTTTTTAAATGTGTACATGAGATCGTGGAATCATAAATTTGTAATGAGTGAGGAAAGGTTACTTATATCTCTTAGTTGACGAATGACAGATAATGAAACTCTGAGAGAGTAGCATTTATATTTATGCTATGAAGGAAGACCGTTTACTGAACTGGCCTGTTTTGTGTGTGGCCCTTGAGGTAGGGGATTCACCTAGTTTGCACACGGCAGTAAAACGCCTACAAGTTTTAGCTCGCTGGCTGGCAGGCAGGGAGTTAACAGTGGAACTCACAGATCAGGTGAGTACAGACATCTACTACTACTACTACTACTACTACTACTACTACTACTACTACTACTACTACTACTACTACTACTAGTAGTATGTGCGTATGGACCCAATGGATCACGCAAAGCTCTTACGATTCTGTTTCCTGAGTTGCCAAACAGCTCTCATCCTTTCACCGTGGATGCTTTTTCGTTCTTCTGTCCACTTTGCTCCAGTCTTCTTTTTCACTTCGTTCTCTGGTTGCACTTTCCATCCATTAATTTTTTCCTATAGAGGTTTCTGTCCACGGTGTCATTTGAGTTCATCTGGGCTTTTTCCAGATCCTTCTTCACTTCCAGTACCCATGGAATATTTTTTAGATGTTCTACGTAGGTGAGAATCGTGTTTGTCAGTCTACTTGCCGGCAGTCTGCGGACGTGCCCATACAATTTTAGACGTCTTTTGCGGATGTCTGCTGCAATGTTGGAAAGCTCTTCTGTCACTTTGCGTAACCTCAATCTATATACATCTTCTGTTTTTCGGGGCCGAGAATTTTCCTCACATTATTATTATTATTATTATTATTATTATTATTATTATTATTATTATTATTAGAGATCGGATTTCTTGGCGGAATTTTAGCGGATTTTAGTAGTATTTAGCGGATCTTGAAAATATAAGTTGGCAACACTGTCTCAAACTCCCAAAATCTCTCACGTGCAAACCGAGGCGCAGGGGCTCCGTCCACTGTGCATCGGTCCGACTTCGCTCAACTCAGCTCGACTCGGATGGTGTAGTGTGCTGAGAGTGACGAAGCGTTCGGTGGTAGATGGCGTGTTTATCAGTGAAATAGATAAGCGCAAGACAACAACATAATCATGGAGCAACATGTTTCGAAGGAAGCAAATACTTCCGAAAGTCTACTTCAATCGAACTGGGAACTTTCGTATCTTTTCTCAGTCGTGACGATAAAGCCAAATGCCTAGGCCTAATCTGTGGGACAATAATTACGTGATCATCAAAAAGATCTACTTTTCAATACAAAGGCTTTGCTCGAATTCTACGAAAATTTGTCGATGGAAGATTTTCCTAAACTGCATCGAAAATCAGCTTTTATTTCTATGTATGGTTCCACATGCATATATCAAAGTTTTCTTTTTTTCTGTTCTGAGTTGCACGAAAACTAGACTGCGTGCGAGTATTTCTGATCGTAGTTTGTTCCAGATATTACTGGTATAATTACAAAGAAAAGGAAAAGAAGAGCTAGAGAAAATAAATTGTCTGCTCAAACCATATTGAAAGACAAGTTTTTAACACCGGTAACATTGTCCCATACAACCGAGTGTCTCCGCTCACCGCACTTAAACATTTCCCAGTGAGGAGAAAATCAGTGGGGAAGGTGAAGAAGGCGGAGACAGGCCGAACGGGTGAGCGAGATGTAGGGGAAGTGGAGTGGGGCTTTGTACTCTGGTGAACCTAGTGAAGTCGTCTCCTGCACCCTGCGCCGTGCAGTGCACGGGCGCATGCACCCTGAGAAGGCCCTGCGGCCTAGCGTCTCATAAGGGCACCTGGACATGAAAAGTCATCACAAATACACGCTTTGGTTTTACACTTGTTTGAATAGAGTCAGCTTTTCAGGATCCCAACCTATGTATATGTGCCTGCAAGACACGTGTATTTTAAATTTAAAAAAGACTGGCCTCTGTTACACCTCCTCAACTGTCGAAGACCTTTCTAAAAACATATGTATGTACACTTTTCTCAGGAACGAAAAGAGCTAAAGTATTTAAACGCAGTACACTTCTGAAAATGCCCGAAAGCGAGAGGGAAGACCTGAAAAGAATATATGAATCCCCTAAAATATAATAATTATGGCACTAACCACTTCTAAAATTATTATTTTTTTCTAGTGGTTTAATGTGCACTAACACTTCGAAGGTTTTCGGCGACACAAAGAAGAGAAGTTTATTAAAGTACAGGCCCAGCATTTGCCTTCTAGATTATATGAACCTAAAAATAGGAAACCACGGAAAGCAATCTTCAAGGCTGCCGACAGTGGAATGCAAGCTAATAGCGTTGTATTACTTTCCTAATCCGTTCACACTCCATGGTTAGTTTTCCCTCGGACTCAGCGAGAGAAACCATCTCTACCGCCTCAAGAACAGTGTCCTGGAGCATGAGACATTGGGTCGGGGATAAAACGGGGAATGGTACATGGTACGCCTGTCCCTTCCAATCTTCCCATCCCACCACAAAGCCCCTGTTCAGCATAGCAGCCGCGGCCTTAAATTATGTACCATCACGGCATTTGCCTGGAGGAGAATAGGGAAATCACAGAAAACCACTTCGAGGGTGGCTGAGGTGGGAATCGAACTCCGTCTACTCACTTGACCTCCCGAAACTGAGTGGACCCCGTTCCAGTCTTCGTACCACGTTTCACATTTTTCGTGGCAGAGCCGGGAATCGAGCCCGACTTTCAGGGGCAGCAGTTAATCACACTAACCACTACACCACAGAAGCGGACCAAGCTCAAAGCTACGCGACCCAACCGCACGGCCAACTAGCTCGGAAAGGAAACAATCTCTCCCTTTTGAGAGCCCATTTTATTCGGTTGAAATATTTTATATGATTTCATACTCTATTATAGGCGCTAGTATTATTAACAATCATAAAGTAATTATGACTCGTAAAGTAATATCTTTCGTGAAAATTGCCAAGAATTTGAATATTATATTAAATGTGATTTTGTGCTGTTTTCATCCCTGCTGATGAACAAAGAGAGATAGAAAGTTGGTACAATGCATTAAATCATAGCAACTTCACCAGGTTAAGGTTGGTTCTTTCAAAAAAAAAAACCCACTAGATTCGATTAATATTTCCAGAACTGATTTTAGAGGCAGAGTAAATGTTAGTGGCCTTAAAATGATGAAATGTGGGCAGAAAAGCGGGGCCAATGCAATGCACTCACATAACACGAAGAAGCAACAGTTGAAGAGAATGTGGATACCGACTCTAGGGGCGAGAAAATGGAACACTCACTTTTTATGACAACTTGCTGCCTCGTTTTTTTCTTTTTTCCTATATCAAGGGAGTGAAAATGAGAGACATTCCCCTCCCCTTATCACGTCAAGTGTGAAATACTCGAGAGCATGAGGGGTTGAATCAGTGAGAGACGGGGATTGCCAGAGGGGATACATGAGAAGGGTACCAGTCCGTACCAGCCAGAGATACAGCGTCGTAAACAGAGCAGCGGACGAGAATGAGAAATAAAAAGTCGGAATAATGAAAGGAAGCACAAAAAGTAAGAGAAAAAGAGAGTAATGATAAAAGGGATGGGTTCAGTGCTGCTGTCACGATAAAAATGTTACTTACACTATTAACATAAAACGATTTAACAAAGAGCTGTCATTTCTAACTCCACTGGAGAGGAAAGTATGTTAAAAATATAAAACCACTGATAATCATTTTCAAAAGGTTGTGGTCAAGAAGTCATGAATATTAAATACAATAAAATGATGAAGTGCCTGAATGAAAAAATATCAGTGTTTGGTATGAAATTCAACCTGATGAAGGCAAAAGTATTAATACGTCAAATCTCGAAGCCTCTTTTTGTTACAAGGAATACAAAGTAAGTTCAAGGTTTTCATTGAAAATCATGTTTATGAGTCTGAAAGTAGGAACGTCTAATGAGGAGTTTCAAAGGAAGCAATTGCTTATACGCCAGCGAACGATGCCCATCAACATAGGAAACAACTATTTACAGTAATGAGCTCCTGGTTTTAACCCTATTACGTTCAATACTTTTTTGTTTATATGGTCCGTGGACGTTTCATATACAAAGTATCATTCTGCATAATATTAACGTCTTACAACGTTTCCAAATGGTGCTTTTAAACGCTATTTTTCGGACTAGAAATGAGTAAAATGAATAAGCGGCACTGTGTAGTGGTATCTTTCGTAAGAACATAGGTCATGAGCTGTTGGTTTGCGAAAGAGAGGAATATGTGCTGCGATTGTTGAGATGTATGAAAATTACGAGCAGCGTATAAACATTCGTTTCTGCTTCAGATTACGGAAAGAAAGAGCGAGTTGGCCGTGCGGCGCAGCTGTGAACTTGCATTCCGGAGATAGTGGGTTCAAAACCCACTGTCGGCACCTCTAAAGATGTTTCCCGTGGTTTCCCATTTTCACACCAAGCAAACGCTGGGCTATACCTTAATTAAGGCCGCGGCCGCTTCATTCCCACTCCTAGTTCTTTCCTATCAAATCGTCGCCATAAGACCTGTCTGTAACGGTGCGACGTAAAGCTAATTAAAAAAACAGACTACGGAAAACGTTTACGGATACACACGGCGGTGTAAAAAAAAATCGCCCAGACCGAACAAAGCGCGGCAGGTCAGATCGAACGTCAACTTGTGACAAGTACGAATACTCATTCTACACACCTGACCTAGCCTCAGCAGACATTTTTCTGTTCTCCAAACTTAAACTGACCATGAAAGGATGACGACTGCCGACAATTAAAGAGATTAAACTGAAATCACAGGGGGAAGTTCGCGTGATCCTCCAAATTGCCTACCAGGACGGCTTCCTTAAGTGGAAGGAGCATTGTATTAATAGAGGAGGGGAGTTCGGCAATTCGAGCTAATTGGGCCTGACGCTGCCTTGAATTTAAAAAAACTCGGATTACACGGAAATAAGTATAAATCTAAGGGTAATGCGCGAATAAATGTTTTTTGAGCACAAACAAGGCCAAACAATACAGTAGTCAACTATCTATATTAGACGTGGGCTAACATTATCAAGTTTCAAAAGAAACATATTTTTAAATTTTAAGGAAATTGTCCAGATATTCTGTTTTAAAATACAGCCTCGTTTTTGAGCAGCAATGTCGCGCCATCTCCTAAAAAGCATAGTGTCATTCGGCTTAGCCTCCGCTAGCTGCTCGACATTACGCACTGCTCTCGTCGCCGCTGTCTTCTGTGGTTTCACTCGTCATTACAAGGGCAGAAACAGCGGTCAACTCTAGGAGTAACGTACAGGTGCGCAGACTACTGTTTGCAGTAACGGTCAGCCTGCAACTGATTTATTTTTACTGACAGCTGTCGCTGGTTTGGGATTATTATTCTGAAAGAAAGTCCTATTCTGGCGGACGCGTGACCTCGATTAGTTAAAAGGACGAACTAAGGAACAGCATGCGGACGCCTCAAAAATCAACCTAAAGGTACCTATCAATCTGTGGTACTGTCAAGTTGTGACAGCAGGGTTCCGTAGTAGACGAAAATCGTTCTTGTGGGAAACGTATTTCGTAAAATGTTAGAACTACACGGATCCTCGAACTAAATGAAAGGCGTGTGGCCTTCGGAGACCTGGTGCAGGTCTTTCGAGTTCAAACATCTGTGAGGATGGCTCCCTACCTACGATGAATTCTAATGCTGACCGAGAGAGTTGGCGGTGCGGTTAGGGGCGCGCACATGTGAGCTTGCATTCGGGAGATAGTGGGTTCGAACCCCACTGTCGGCAGCCCTGAAGATGGTTTTCAGTGGTTTTCTATTTTCACACCAGGCAAATACTGGGGCTGTACCTTAATTAAGGATATGACTGCTTCCTACCAACTCCTAGCCCCTCCCTATCCCATCGTCGCCACAAAAACTATCTGTGTCAGTGCGAAGTAAAGCCAATTGTAATTCTAATGCTGAAAACAGCACGCACACCCAGCCCCGAGCCATCTGAATTAACGAATGAAGATTAAAATACCCGACCCAGTCGGGAATCGAACTCATGACCCCCTTGAACCAAAGACTACCACTCTAAACATTTAGCAACAGCGGCGGACACCTCAAACTATCGGGGCTTGAATTGTCGCGGCTCTACTGTACTTCGAAGGAGACAAAGCTAAGTAGGCCCACTACGAAGATGTTTACAAAGTTCAGTTCTTGTTTAAAAATGCCTTACACACTACGAATATTCCTCGTTCTTAACTCCAAAAAAATATATATATATATCCACAGTTCCACCCCTTCAGGCAAGCAAATCAATGTTGAAAACATCCTTATTATTATTATTATTATTATTATTATTATTATTATTATTATTATTATTAGCTATGAATTTGAGGTAAATATAATAAAGCATGAGAATGTATTCTTTATTTATTCCTAAAAATAGCTGCCTCTGTGGATCAGCGGTAGTGTCGGCCTCCGGATCCCAAGATAGCGGGTTCAAACCCGGCAGAGGTAGACGGATTTTTGAAGGGCGGAAAAAGTCCATTCGACACTCCATGTCGTACGATATCGGCATGTAAAAGATCTCTGGTGACACATTTGGTGTTTACCCGACAAAATTCATTAAATCTCAGCCATAGACGCCCAAGAGAGTTTCGGTTTACTCGGTCTGCCATCTAGTGGAGGCCTAGAGTAAAACGGAACGTCGAAATTGACAAGCAGACAGCCAGATGGCGTCAAATTGAAATGTCTGCACACGGTAGCTGAGGCCATACGATTATTATTATTATTATTATTATTATTATTATTATTATTATTATTATTATTTATTTATTTATTATTCCTAAAAATTGCAATCCTTTTCTTAATCATCATTTTCCGGTCGATTGGATTAGTAGTTTGCCTTTTTCTACCACTACGAGGGCTAATACGAGCCAATGCCCAGGCTGTATTTCCGGAACTGCATTTAGGCCGGAAGTGATTTTTCTTTTCTTTTTTCTTTTTTAGTTTGATAGAGCTATCCAAGACTCACAATTTGAAACCTTTCCGGGCCTTTCAGCCCGGCACAATTGAAGAAATTGCTTAAATTTACGTTTTTCGTAGTATGGAGACCCCTACTTTGTCTGCAAAGAAATGTTTTCAACAAGAATTCATTGCTTTTCATCATTGTTTGTATTTATCGGAAATGGATTGGCAGCGTAGAAATGCTTGTACTGAAAGTTAGAGAGAGGTGTTTCATGTCCTCGATCAGGCAACCTCTAAAGGGAGAGAGACAGGAAGCCCGGCTGGGAATTAGGCGTCGACGATAAGGGAGGCGTGCGCCGAGCAAGGCAGGCGGTGCTGACATCATGTTAACAGCCCCGTAATAATTTCCTCGCGCCTCTACCACCCCTCCATATCACACGACCCGAGCCGTGTTCTAGTTTACAGCGAAGATGGGACGGGCCCATCTGAATACGTCTGCCTTATCGCAAGCCAATAAACCGTGTCTTTAACTGCCAGGAGATAAACACATGCTGCCAGCTATATGGTCACTACCCCCCTCCCCCAACTTAAGTGCTTAATATACTCTGTAACTACCGCCATATCCGGAACTGGAAATATTGCATTCCTGGCTAACTGCCTTTCCCATAAATCGATAACGCAGGAGTCTTAAAATTATTGATACACATTGATAACGTTTCATATCATGATTGCCATAAAACATGAGCTGTTTGAAGGAGATTTAGCGATTTTCCCATTAAATCTGATGCCTTTTAATGTTAGTCTGACGTATACTTATTGTTTAGTGTCTAGAAGATGTTATAAATCAGCTAGTTAAAATAATAAAATAATAATAATACTGATACCAACACAAAAAGTTAGCTCCTGAGAAGATTCAGAGAGTTTCAACAGAAGCTACTGTACTTGTATTTGGACATTAGTTTGCCGCTTGATTTATGTATTTCAGTCCACGCGTTTGTAGATAGCATATTTCATTCATTGACAGTATGATATATGACACGTTCCTAGCATCGCTGCCTTCTGCTGTTGAAGGTGTAGCCCTCTTCCATACACCGAGTTTGCAATGGATTCGTTTTCTTCGCTAATGGTCCAGTTATCACAAGCACTAAAACTAAATTATTATTATTATTATTATTATTATTATTATTATTATTATTAAAATAAGCTAGAATTAAGAATGCAAATAAGGCATTTTACGCCATGAGCCTTATATTAGACTCCACGTTTTTAAACAAGGAATGCAAAAATGAGTATTTGCAATACAATCATTCGACCAGTACTACTGTATGGTTCCGAGACATGTATAACCAAGGAAGAACAGCAGCAGTTGCAAGTCTATAGAAAAATATTTGGCCCATGGTTCGATCTTCTCTCTCAAAGCTAAGCTGACAAAAAATATCTAATTTTGAGATTTACACCCTCTCTCAACAACACACTAGAACGGGTGTGATAGAATCCAACAGAGTGCGCTGGGCTGGACAAGTACTGAAGATGCTGGATAATAGAGCACCAGTAGATCTATACAAGGGATCTCTTAATGGGAAAAGACCTTCAGGAAGACCCCGAAGCACCTGGAAGAAGGAGATCAACGAGGTATGCCGCACTCTCCAAATCAATAACTGGGAAGAGCGGGCTCGAGATCGAAAAGGATGGAAGAGGATTGTGAGATCAGCACGGGAACTCCACGTCCCTCAGAAGCCTACGGAATTAGTGAGTATTATTATTATTTGTCTGTACATTTCAAAATTTTGCCCCGTACTCCGTTTTTTTTTTTTACCTTGGATTGGATAAACTAAATTCGAAAATGGGTTCATGTCAGGTTTTCTCTGTCTGTCTTTGTTTGTTACATCACGGGAAAACTGCCGAACAGAATTTCTCGCAACTCGGTATTTAAATTCAAGAATGTCCGGCTCTTCGACTGAATGGTGGTGGTGATCTTCGGTTCAGAAGGGCCCGGGTTCGACTCCTGGCCAGGTCGAGAATTTTAACCTTAAATGGTTAATTCCCTTGGCTCGGAGTCTGGGTGTTTGTGCAATCCCCAACATGCAACTGATACAACACACACAACACTATCCTCTACGACAATAACACGCAGTTTCCTATACACCTTTGCTCACTCTCATCGGAGGGTCTGCCTTTTTGGGGTTGTACCAGGCTATCAATAGCCATATGAAATTATTATTAATTAAGAATAACTAGGCTGTCCACTAGGATATATACAATTTAATCAGCATACGGTGGCGTAGCAGTATTAATGGGAACTAAACATTAAATAGCAGAAAATAGGCAAATTTCCGATCTTTCATATTATTTGTGATTTTACTCAATGAGGAATAACAATGCAGATATTCACTATTAATACATTTTTCCCAGACCTCAAACATTAGCTCACCGAGCTCGATAGCTGCAGTCGCTTAAGTGCGGACAGTATCCAGTAATCGGGAGATAGTGGGTTCGAGCCCCACCGTCGGCAGCCCTGAAGATGGTTTTCCGTGGTTTCCCATTTTCACACCAGGCAAATGCCGGGGCTGTACCTTAGTTAAGGCCACGGCCGCTTCCTTCCAATTCCTAGGCCTCTCCTATCCCATCGTCGCCATAAGACCTATCTGTGTCGGTGCGACGTAAAGCAAATAGAAAAAAAAAACATTAGCTCCATCTAAAAAGTGTAACTGATAAAAGTGACAGAAAATCCTCTTTTCAATCTTTTTAAATCTAACACTATTTTTTACGAATTTATATTATTGTGCTATGTCCATCCACGGCGAGCATCACTGATGGCGTGGTTATTGCCGTCATCGTTTTGACGTACAGTACGTTCATAGTTCCGTTCCATCGGTTAAAATCTGTGTCCCCAAAAGAAGTGGATACCACATTTCATGCAATAATTTCAGAACTACAAAAGCTAGCAAAAATATAATATATGGTTTAAAGAGATTACAAGAAGCTTTCAAGGTCGAATGGTGCAGCAGTCCGTAGTCCACGGATATGCCATTTATAGTGAAATCGGAGCTTAGAGCGTGTGGTAAAATTAGTATAACTCGGGTCCGGCTCCATGGCTAAAGTGTTAGCATGCTGACCTTTGGCCACAGGGGTCTCGAGTTCGATTCCCGGCAGGGCCGGGATTTTTAACCATAATTGGTTAATTCCGCTGGCACGGGGGCTGGGTGTGTGTATGTGTCGTCTTCCATCATTCCATCTTCATCACAACGCGCAGGTCGCCTACGGAAATCAAATCGAAAGACCTGAATCTAGCGAGCCGAACTTGTCTTTATTTTTTAATTTTTTTTTTTGTTGAGGGCAAGTCCACGAGAGTCCCAGGGCGAAAACTATGCCCCTCTACTCATCTGTTTCAGGGGAATACCGATAAGTCGGAAAGTCTCTGGTCTGCTACACTGGCGGGGGAAAACAATCTGGCTGAGAGGTGGTATTTACCTCCCGTCAGAGATGAAACCCCCTCTTCGCTACGGGGAATGAAATCAAAATTTAGGAAGGGGGGTCTATGCTACTCAAATACAAGCCTTCTTAACAAACGGGCCATTTCAGGGGTTTATTTTAGAGGTAAATTAGTGAGAAAATGGTTTTAATTTGGAAAAGGCCGAATCCAAGGGCCGCGGTACTGCAGACGCGTCCGCGGCTTCTTGGATCTCACGCCCTGCTTTAAGAGTAGGATGCCAGGGTCGGGTGTATTACTAAGAGAGGATTCTAGTTTTGGGCATCTTAGCTATTTTATTAATCTGAGTTGTAAGAGTCGGAATGCGAAGTTCTGTTCGTCTTCGGACACTCCCGGCACTAAAAGCCCTACGCCATTTCACTGTTTCTGTCTAGCCAATCGAAACAGATATGCCCGAAAATACTCAAGAATATAGCATTGAATCGAAAGAGATTAGAACATTCGCCTAAAGGGAGCCCAGCTAAAAAAAGGAAGAGAGAGATGAAATTAAGAAAACATCTCTTAATCTAAACTTCTGAACCTCTAATTACTGTATTTGGGACACCAACCGAACGCCCCTGTGACACATTCTACACCCAAAACACTTTCCATGGCTTCGATACGGGCCGCGCACATTTCCTATAAGCTATAAAACTGCGTGTAGTGATTAGCCCCTGCTGATCAGGTAGACAGTGAAGATGACCATCGAAATTAGAAGGAACGATCATTCGAAGAATGAGGAGGAAAAGGAATCTGAAGTCGCCCAGAAACGAGGGTTGCCTTAAACGAAACAGTACTGGAGATTGCTAACGGAAATATTAAACTTGTGCAAGAGATTTCACCCATCATAAGTAGACTCGTATATTACGCGAGATTGGTTGCGTGCTTGCACATCAACACTCATCAAGCTTTTGAGGTACACACGCACGCTTACCCAGGTCTTGCAAATCACTCCACTAACAATATACTGACCATGGCAGCAATAAGATTACAACCAGTCGAGACGTCAGCAGACAGGCCAGACATAAGCATTTACTAACATTAGTTCGTCAAATCTGCACATTTCTGTTATTAAATCATTTATACTATTTGAGCTTACACCCAGTGGGATAACGACCTAGAAAAAGACACAGTGATATTCAGGGAGTCGTTGTCCGGCTCCTTGACTGGTCAGCGTCGCGTCCTTCGTTTGGGTCGGAAATGTTAGCCGCATCTTGTTAACTCCTAGGTGTTTGCATGTCTCAATACACATACCATACCACCACGGTAAATACGCAGTAGTAAATAAATTCTTTCACACAGCTTTGGCATCAGGACGACCATTCGGCCGTGAAACAGGGCCAAGTTGTTATGTACGACACAGTTCACACCTACGATAGAAAAATAATGATATTTAGGGTGAAATTCAACTGTGCTAGCCGTAACGTCCATCCGCATAAGGGGCCCATCTTCTATCAGGATGGAAGTGTATACGTATGATGGTAATCTACTATTATTGATTTTCTCTGCCCGAGGAGAACAACCATTCCGGATCGAGTAAGACTACATCACTCGTCTAAAGAATACTGAAATGAATTCGAAACGTTGGCAAACAGTTCATACGGAATATAAAATTACACGGATCAAACCTCACAAAATAAATTTCAGTTCCTGTACAAACTATGGAAACTTCGCCTGCAAGATAATTTTATCATTCTGATCGTCAATATTATTTGTACTATTCGAATCGCTCCTTTTCAAATGAGCCTCGGTCCAAGGAACACAGTAGTGAGAAAAATACAAAAAAACTGTTCTATATGTCAAATTGCATTTATTATCCGTGTTTGATACTGTCGTACGGAAGATTTAATATCATTACATATATTTTGCATTAAAATCTCTCAAAATTATTTTATTAAGTTGTTACATGCATTTTTAGATTTTGTATTTGAGCCCTTTTTGTAAAAAATACTAATTTATTACATATTTTACACAATTGTATGAATATATTATTAAATAAGAATGTGAAAGAACCAATTTAGAATCTTAGACATAAAATACACTTTAGTTTAAATATATATGTGCTCTCATCAAAATAATGTAGAAAATGGAAGGAGAAAAATTGCATGAATATCTAACAACTGTTGTCCATTTACTCGTCGTTGTCTGCATCCTGGGCCATAATATGATGTTCTTGAAGAAGTCCTGTTCTTGTATAGGAGCATAAGCAAGAAGTTTTCCATTGTCTTCAATCTTAGCCTTATTGATAGGTATCTTTCCCAGGGGATAAGCAGGAATTGATGGCATTAACACTGAATTACCGTAGTCACGAGACTGAGAAAGTCTCAATATATGTTCAGTCGAGCCATTAATGAATGGTAAAGCTGCCACACAACCTAGCCGTTCTGAATTGTACATGAATTGATTAAATTATTAAACAACAAATTGAACCTTCTGATCTCGAGAAACTGCAGGTCCACATGTTTCTTCAGACAGACAGGTTTTTTTTATAATACACTTGCCACCAAGCCTTGTAAGCAGTGATTGATGATGCATTATGTACTTCTTTAACGGTGAATTTTGTACGGCCCCGGGTTTGATTCCCGGCCGGGTCAGGGATTTTTAATTGTAACGATTAATATCCCTGGCCTGGGGACTGGGTGTTTGTGACGTCCTTAATCTTCCTTTCTTCACGCACAGCATTCCACACTACCGCCATTCCAATTACAATATGGTGCCAGTAGGGGCAAAAGATCCACATGGGTCGACGCCCCGAACAAATAGCATTAAAAAACCGGTGAATTTACGAGCGGTGCTGCTAGTCATAATAAGTTCTGTTAGTTCATGGATGTTGTGGAGGCGATCTTCCTTTTTCAGTACTCTTTTTGTCATACCGAAGTCCCTGTCGCATGGCATGAAAAATTTCCGCGTATTAGGAAGAAGGACACCACATTTTTTAAAACGACCTGTGTCTGTTAATGCTAACAATCTAATAAGGGTATGATTTTTATTTGGCCCCCGCAGTTATCCAATTACATATGCATTTCTTCAATATGAAAGGGAACATCTTGTAATAAATCAAAAAGAAAAGAGCATACCTCATTAGGGCCTTTCCTAGCAACTCCCTCGTGATACAAATACATGGTAGCAGAATTGACCTTGATATTGTGGATACAAAACAAATTGACTGTTAATTGCCTGATGTACTATGCTTCTTGTACTGGTGTAACAGGCAGCCGTAGATTTTACATGTAGACTACTGCAATTGCTGAACATTTGAATGTGCAACTCCTTCACATTCATTTCTGATACTGGAGTAGAACTTCTTGCTTCTTCACACATGAACACAAAGTTCTGCAGCTGAACATCGCTTGCTTGCTTCACTAAGGTGGGGAGTTTTTCAATTTAAGTTTCAGTTCTTCACAAACACAACAAGAGACCACTTGTGGTCGACCAAATGTCAGTTTAAAATTTTCATTGAAAAATTGGTAGTAAAACTGGTAACAACCGGCTTTTACATTGGGGTATTTTAGTTTAAATAGTTCGTGCATAATTTTTACGTTTAAGTTTGCATCTAGGCATTTTACACGGAGGTCACTGCAGTGGCACTCTTTTACTGGAAATGATTTTAAATGTTCATGCACTAGAGTTATTTTGTCGTCACTAAGTCCCTTCGGACATGGATGTTTATTCCTCATAGTATCCTGTGGACGTTTACCAGCGAGACTCATGTTTCTGACTCTTCTTACACGTTTTTCAGACTCTGACAATACTGATAAAAATGCTCTGAAGCATATTTCACTTAATTTATTATTTACTAAAATACTGAATTTAAATGCTGAGTTATTAACTCTTGTAGTTTCTTCTTTTCTTGATCGGGGGCGTTGAATCTGGTGAACATCAATAAGCCTCTGTAAGAAAATATCTTGCTCATCCTTAATCTGCATATCATGAAAGCGCTTAAATATTTTGAGTCGTTCATATTCTGGCACCTTTTCAAAGCACTTCCTCTTGCAACTGGAATTATAAAGGTACAATATGAGCTATATTTTTTTAAATTATACTAGAAGCTATTACTAAAGTACTGCAATGATTGTTATACATTTATTCCACGTACCTGCAGCTCTCACCTATTGTTTTTTATTGAATTTCATTCCCTTCATGATTTACATAACTGTGTCATTTAATCCTAGTCAGTTTAATTATGTTTTTTTTTTGTGTGTGTGATTCTCTATTACTTTTCTTCTTCCGTGATGACGTTTCATCTATCTTTAACAACACTCTTTATTGCTCGAAGAAAGAACAATGTACTGACAACAATGCACCAATTTACGAGTGAAAACAATTTGTCATTGCTGAAAACGTAACTTCTCTAGAACTCTACGAAAATCAAGGTTGCCAACAATGTTTACCAAATATACCCACAGTCCAGGACTGACGACATTATGTAAAAAATTAAAGACGTCTAGCCTCCCACTTCGTACATTAATGTTAATGAAATTGTCAACCTTTTGGTGTATCGACCTACGAAATGATTATTCAAGTGAAAAATCATTACGTACAAAAAGTGGACTTAGGCCCTTTTGAAAAGGAGCGATTCATTTGTTATTGCTTTCCAGAACGATCCGTGTTACAATGGATACTTTTCACATTATTAGTTCCATTATCTCTTTATTCTTATGCAACTGAAGGGGATTCAGTTTATTGTACAGTTTGTGCAAGAGAGCATGTCTTTAAATGGGAGGCAAAGGAGCTTCCTGAGCGTCTCTGAGAGCATATAAAGACTCATCTACACTGTATCAGTGTACTTAGTATTCATCTTTTATTCTATAACAAGACACTCCATACCGATAAACCCGTGGCTTTATCAAATGACCTAATAACTGAGTGTTTATGCTTCGTAGACAAACTAATATGTTTATACACAACATTTGTCATAAAATATCATCACGGAGTATATATTTCACAGTTAAACCATAGAAAGGAATCATCAATGAACTACGTAATCTCTAAATTTGTGGCCCTGGCATACTTGACTTCGGGGCATGTGAGCAATGGTTCTTCATGCATGACAACGCACAAGATGCGTTGGTCCAGAAATTTGTTGATAGACACAAAATTGACAGCTATTCCATATAGAGATTCTAATGATGTGTCGCCGTACGACGTCTTCCTGTTGTCTGCAAGGCGGAACAGCTTCCAACGATGTTGTACATCTATCCCAAATTGGGTGTTTTCCAGCCAAGATGTTCCTCTTCCTCGAACTCCTCTACGACCTTCTATTTTTCCTTGCAGGATTAACATCAGAAGTTAGTTCTGGTATATAGCACATTTCGTTAGGTATGGCAATATTCTACATTGTACTGTTGTTAGACGTGCCTGACCAACATTGGCTCTCATTAGCACATCTTCCTTGGATTTTTGGGCAGTCCGTGGAGTACGATTCCCTTGCAAAGCTACATTTCATATAAAAACCAAACCCCATGGCACTACAGCCCTTGAAGGGCCTTGGCCTACCAAGCGACCGCTGCTCAGCCCGAAGGCCTGCAGATTACGAGGTGTCGTGTGGTCAGCACGACGAATCCTCTCGGCCGTTATTCTTGGCTTTCTAGACCGGGGCCGCCATCTCACCGTCAGATAGCTCCTCAATTCTAATCACGTAGGCTGAGTGGACCTCGAACCAGCCCTCAGGTCCAGGTAAAAATCCCTGACCTGGCCGGGAATCGAACCCGGGGCCTCCGGGTAAGAGGCAGGCACGCTACCCCTACACCACGGGGACATTTCATATGCTTCTACTCAATTTACCGTCGCTGTTTATAGTGTCCAGACTTCACACCCGTATTATAACACTGACCGAATGTAGCATTTCAGCTTTCCTTCGTCTCAGCTGTAAATTTAGATTTGTGTTACAAAACACTGACTTCAAATTTGTTTTTGCTAGATCTGCACTTTGTTTCAAATCTAAGTCAGGACCAGCTGGTTGTTTATGTAGCAGCCAAAATAATTGATGGAATTAGTTCCTTCAACTGATATACAGACTGGCATTTGGATTAATTCACGACTTAAGACCGTATATTTTGTTTTCAATTAATTAATGTTTAAACCTATCTTCCATACCGCTTGATTCACTTACTATGAGCAATTGATACAAAATTATTTGGTTCTATATCGTATTAGGCGAACATACGCCACTCCTTTAAAGCATTTCATATGATATCATATTATAAAAATCCAAGAGCCGATAATAACTGAGATTTTATCTTATCTGCTTTGTATCTTGCTATTAGGGGAAGAAACAGATTACGATGAAACACATCTCAATCTGGTCTAAACTGATAGGCCCCTATACTTTCTCCAGTTATCACTTAAACGTGTCATAAAACTGTATCAGTAACCTGAATGTTTCTGTCAAGCTTTCCGAGTTGGAATTAGTTTCAGGCAGAATGCTTCTCTAATTTAATAGAGTAACCGAATGTAAACAAGAAAGATGAACACCGTTTCGACACCGAACATACATGTAAGCAATAATAATAAATGTGAATTTTTTGCCTCGTCCATGCTCAAGATTTTCAGAAGCTCTCGCAATAACATAAGCAGATACTGCTAGAATCTGGGATACCAACCTCAAAGTACAAAAGTATCGTACCGAGTGTTCAAAATTGTATATTTTTTTATCCAATATTACGGTTTTAGAAAAGAAGTACTTTTAATGAAGAGAGATAAATTATTTTTGAACTTACCCTCAATTCATATAAATTTTTAAGGTGTTTCAAATTTATTCTTTGACCGAAACAGACTTTCAACGTATTAGGTCGTGTTACGTACATGTAGTACGTGTTGAAGAGATGTTAAGTACAGAACAAAAATGGCCAGCGGAGGTTGTGGGTTCGGATCCCACTGGTGTCCGGCTGGCCATTTTGTTCTGTACTTAACATCTCTTCAACACGTACTACATGTACGTAACACGACCTAATACGTTGAAAGTCTGTTTCGATTACAATGCGGTCGTGAAAATTCAATATTCATTATTCTTTGACATTCCTCACTTTCCAGCACTATAGTGATAAAATTAACTGAATAGAGAAATCTTCTACCACATGCTTTAATACCACCTACTCGAGTGCGCAGTAAAACTGCAAAACTATGCAAGGTGCCAGGGCCAAACGATACCTGCCTGAATTTGACTTAAAAGAGGGGAATTCCCTAATACGAGAGTCACGAGACTCTACACCTCCACGTGTTCGACTTCATTCTTCGACAAGCTTCGGTATGCTTCGGTAGTGTCATTGCAGACAGGGGCTAGGGTCTTCCATCACGGTTGCCATGGATTGTTACGGAAGCGAGGAATTACTTCGATTTGACTGCTCTTCTTAGCATATCTTCTTCATGATAATCATCAACCACCTGACTGCGCTAAGCATAAACAAGAGAAAATGAACAATGAGAGTGCATGAGGCAATAATATAAACAGTTTTCAAACTTCTTCTTCTTCTTCTTCTATAGCTTTTTCCCACAGCTGTAGGGTGGCGAGTGAGATATATGTCGAACATGTGGACTTGGCCCTGTTTTACGGCCAGGTGCCCTTCCTGACGCAAATTCTATGCGGAGGGATGTAATCACCACTGCGTGTTTCTGTGGTGGTTGGTAGTGTGGTGTCTTGTGTGAATATGAAGAGAAAAGTGTTGGGACAAACACATACATCCAGTCCCCGAGACAGAAGAATTAATCAGACGCGATTAAAATCCCCGACCCGGCCGGGAATCGAACTACCATCAGTAATGATAAATGTACTCTATTATCCCAAATGCAGAGCGTGGCTCTAAAGCCGTAGGCTCGTTAGCATGAGCAGCCACTCCATTTGGTCATGTACGGTATATCATTAATGCTACCTATATCTGTATTCTGAAGAAATTTTAATATTATGAAGTAGCTCATTGTCCCTTAAACAATGTTCATAAAACTGGGCGCAATATTTATATCTTTGGAACTGAACTGAGTCAAAAATAAGCTTTTGACTGAATTTGCGGATATCCTATTTCTTTCTAGTGTCCACTGTGTTGTTATTAAACTAAAAATATTCTTTTCAAATTAATATTATGACCAGATGTAGTATTAAATATTTTCAGAAATTCGGAACAAAGTGACCTTTCTGTAGCACTGCGAGAGGTAATCCATTCATCATTAGACAATGAACACCGTTTCGACACCGAACATACATGTAAGCAATAATAATAAATGTGAATTTTATGCCTCGTCCATGCTCAAGATTTTCAGAAGCTCTCGCAATAACATAAGCAGATACTGCTAGAATCTGGGATACCAACCTCAAATTACAAAAGTATCGTACCGAGTGTTCAAAATTGTATATTTTTTTAGCCAATATTACGGTTTTAGAAAAGAAGTACTTTTAATGAAGAGAGATAAATTATTTTTGAACTTACCCTCAATTCATATAAATTTTTCAGGTGTTTCAAATTTATTCTCTGACGTTCCTCACTTTCCGAATAACACATTCGTACAGTAGTAGGAAGCTAGGAAAACGAAAACCCAGCACTATAGTGATAAAATTAACTGAACAGAGAAATCTTCTACCACTTGCTTTAATACCACCTACTCGAGTGTGCAGTAAAACTGCAAAACTATGCAAGGTGCCAGGGCCAAACGATACCTGCCTGAATTTGACTTAGAAGAGGGGAACTCCCTAATACGAGAGTCACGAGACTCTACACCTCCACGTGTTCGACTTCATTCTTCGACAAGCTTCGGTAGTGTCATTGAAGACAGGGGCTAGGGTCTTCCATCACGGTTGCCATGGATTGTTACGGAAGCGGGGAATTACTTCGATTTGACTGCTCTTCTTAGCATAAGATCTTCTTCATGATAATCATCAACCACCTGACTGCGCTAAGCATAAACAAGAGAAAATGAACAATGAGAGTGCATGAGGCAATAATATAAACAGTTTTTAAAATTCTTCTTCTTCTATAGCTTTTCCCACAGCTGTAGGGTAGCGAGTGAGAAATATGTCGAACATGTGGACTTGGCCCTGTTCTACGGCCAGGTGCCCTTTCTGACGCAAACTCTATGTGGAGGGATGTAATCACTACTGCGCGTTTCTGTGGTGGTTGGTAGTGTGGTGTCTTGCGTGAATACGAAGAGGAAAGTGTTGGGACAAACACATACATCCAAGTCCCCGAGACAGAAGAATTAATCAGACGCGATTAAAATCCCCGACCCGGCCGGGAATCGAACTACCATCAGTAATGATAAATGTACTCTATTATCCCAAATGCAGAGCGTGGCTCTAAAGCCGTAGGCTCGTTAGCATGAGCAGCCACTCCATTTGGTCATGTTCGTTATATTATTAATGCTACCTATATCTGTATTCTGAAGAAATTTTAATATTATGAAGTAGCTCATTGTCCCTTAAACAATGTTCATAAAACTGGGCGCATTATTTATATCTTTGGAACTGAACTGAGTCAAAAATAAGCTTTTGACTGAATTTGCGGATATCCTATTTCTTTCTAGTGTCCACTGTGTTGTTATTAAACTAAAAATATTCTTTTCAAATTAATATTATGACCAGATGTAGTATTAAATATTTTCAGAAATTCGGAACAAAGTGACCTTTCTGTAGCACTGCGAGAGGTAATCCATTCATCATTAGACAATGCTTCTTTGATCTCATTTACACCCTCCTTACTAATAGGACAATTTTCAGATTTCAAAAATGTTCAAATAAAAAGGATTTCTGAATAATAACTCGTATCGCCTGCATTAAATCTACAGGCTTCTCAATATTTAAATGAATATGATTAGCAGGCAAAGATATGAGGTGTATAAGAATGGCGTGCTGCTGGTAACAACGCTGACTTCGCTAGCAGTGGTGTGACTGGGTAACGTTACTACCTTAAGCGCTGCCGTGTATTTTAATTTGTTGGCACTTAGTGCAAGAAAAAACGTATTCTTCTTGTAGTGCTTTCTCCATTACTGAAGGTTGGCCACAATCGCATAGAAGTCTGCACAATGTTCGGCTGTCCTCATCAGTCTACTAGAATCTAGTCCTGTCCAATCCTGTTAAGTTCCTCAGCCAAGAATGTTTCCTTCGACCGCGACCCCTACCTCCATCAATTTTACCCTACATAATCAATGTTAGTATTCTCTAATTTTCATTCCTCATAGTATGTCCAAGATAAGCTGTCTTTCTTTTCTTGATTGTGCACACCAACGTTCGTTCGTTCTTCATGCGCCTGAAAACAACAGCATTGGAGACGTAGTCGGTTCACGAGATCCGTAACATTATTCGGAAAACCCACATTTCGAAGGCATTTATGCACCTAATGGTGTTACATTTCAGAGTCCATGTTTCAGCGCCGTACAGAATATACTCTGACGAAGTTGCGACATGTCCCCAAGCTGAGGCTTCTGTCACATAGTACATTCCTCATTTTCAGAAGTTAGCACGAGCCATTTCTATTCTACACGGATCTCTAGAGCAGACAGACTACTCTACTGAAAAATGAGGGAGTACAAAAGTAGACACCTCCAAAAGTAATACATGTAGGTTCTTTTAAGAGATATTATCGTACAGGTTGGCACTACTGCCCAGGATACAGGAAATGAACATAATTTTGAAAAACAGCTGGAGTAAAAATAACAAGCTTGCATTTTCACGTAACTGTTGGCAACGTGACCGTAGCCTCGGGACCTACAGTTTTACGTTGCATCTGAACTATAAGGATATAAAATTTCATTTAAACATTCCACATGCACTGGCTGAGATTCGGAGCGCACCACCTTGGTGAGAAGCAAATGCCAATGCTTTTTATATTTTTAATGTTACAATTCGCTCTACGTCGCACCGGCACAGATAGATCTTATGGTGACGACGGGATAGGAAAGGTCTGGGAGTGGGAAAGAAGCGACCGTGGCCTTCATTAACGTACAGCCCCACCAATTGCCTGGTGTGAAAATGGGAAACCACGTAAAACGACCTTCAGGGCTGTCGGCAGTGAGGTTCGAACCAGCTATCTCCCTAATGAAAGCTCACAGCTGCGCGAGCCTAACCGCACGGTCAACTCGCTCGGTAATGACGATGCTACTCGGCTATCGGGCTATCAGACAAGCAAGCTATTCTAGCCTAGGATATTTAATTGGAATGGTAAATGAATCATCCGCTTGTCATACACCTAACATCAAGTGTGTGTGTGTGTGTGTGTGTGTGTAAGAGAGAGAGAGAGAGAGAGATGAGTACAAACAGTCGATAAGTCATCTCCTTTCCATAGAAGCAAAAATGTTGTACCCATGACCTTTGCGCAGAGGTCAGATAACGATGGCTCGAAGTGCATGCAATAGCTCGGTGCTGTTTCCACACGAGAACGGCTAGGCATTGTGAGACCGGGACAATGTTTAAATTCCACCACGGTTCAAGAGATCTTCGCGACTAATAAATGACACAAGCATCTCGCTGGAAATCGATCATTTTCTGTTCGTCTACAATACGTAAATAGGTGTTTTTTTTTTTTTCCAGATGGGACACGACGTAACTCCCGTGAAAAGCTAATGTTAGAAAATGACTGCTCCAAAGCATTATTTTCTTATGTTTATTTTTGGCATTCGGGACAAAACCCACTCAGCCAGTGAACTACACGTATGTAAAGCAGGGAATTATAGGAATGTATTTACAGCTGAATCTCGATATCTTGAACCCCCATTACTCGAATTTTCAGTATCTCGTAGTAACCTAAATTTCCCGGCCGTTTGTTCAATTCTTCACGTGTATTTATTTCTCCATTACTCGAACTTCGGTTACACGAATCTCTCGATTTCTCGAAGCAAACATTTCCTCCCTTGAAGCAAAAAATACTCTCTAACTCAAAAATTTGTGCAACATTAACTGTGTAATATGGCATTTGTGGTGTGTGAGGAACAGTTAACAAGTAAAGAAATATTTACAGTGATGCTGGAAACTAATATGGCGGGAACCGAAAAACTAAATCTACTGATCGGAAAATCGGCGAAACCTCGCTGTTTCTCGGATGTGAATTAATTACCGGTCACGTACAAAAGCAACCCCCGAAGTCGCGGATGACAAGCTCCATCTACGAATCTGGGCTGCGTGGTATCGACGAGAAGTTTCAACGTGAAGGGAGGAAAATGTAACAGTAACAAACAAACGAGACCAACGGACTTTTTCCAAAGGTGTTAACGGAGGCATGTTTCTTGTTTCACTGCTGTATGTAGTGTATCCTGTTTTCTAAAAGAGTTACTATAGTAAGGGTTATAATTAAAGCGATGCCGTAAAATAGAGTTTGTTTGTATATTTTTAAATACTGGTAAAAATAATGTATTCATTATAAGTCCGTAGATACATATGATTCAATTATGTGCTATACATGCTCAAAAACGGCATTCTATATGTCGAAATTTCGATAACTCGAAATAAAATTTAGCTCCCGGGGTGATTCGAGATATTGAGATTCCACTTGTTGTGATACAGGAGAGATGGACTCATCTTCTCATCATAAGGCCCTTTATGACTTCCAGTGATACTGTTGAGTAGGCCATGGAACAGAAGGAGGTAGGAGTGGTATAATTCTAGTAGGGTAAGATCGATGCCAGTGAAGGTTTTAGATCCGCAAACAAGTATCAGAAAGAAATGCATATAACTCAAGGTAGGCAGATTGGTCACTTTTGTGGAGAATTGACGAAAGAATAGGTATCCCAAATGGCACTAATTATTGTAGTGAACGGCGAAATCTTCTCGATTGAAATACTCCTTGACCACATTAACATCGCGCCTCTTTTTGTTGTTAAGCTGTCCATCATGACTGCTGTGAACACACATGTTTATAATGCATTTCTTAAGGTATATGGAGAAGCTGATAAAGTCAAGCTCAGAAGTGGTGTTCACAATTATATAATCAGGTCATTTAATCAAGTATACATAACTCGTTACAGGCTTGATAAAACAGGCTCATGCAATTTCATTTCTACTTCTTTTTTTCACGTAGTGTCTACGCCTTTCAACAAGACATTCCCAAGTCTACTTAGTCTTAAGAATTTTTCTTCCTACAACCAGATCTTTTGGTACCCCCTACTTTCTGTAAGGCGTAGTAATAGATCTTTTTCCAAGCAACCTTTGACTTTCTTCTTCCTCTGCGCGGTTCACATGGAACAATGTACGAAGTGGAATACATCTTGTATAGGGTGAAGGACTAGTACCTCGCCCAGGCGGCCTCAGCTGCCATGTTGAACAAGGTGCTTGTGGGGCATGGAAGATGGGGAGGGATAGGCAAGACAGGCAAGGAAGAGGCCTTGGCCTTAAGTTAGGTACCATCACGGAATTTATCCGGAGAAGAAATGGGAAACCACGGAAAACCACCACTTCGAGGATGGCTGAGGTGGAATCGAACCCCCTCTACTGTGATGGCCTCCCGAGGCTGAGTGGACACCGTTCCAGTCCTCGCACCACTTTTCAAATTTCGTGGCAGTGCCGGGAATTGAAATCGGCCTCCGGGGGTGGCAGCTATTCACACTAACCACTACATCACAGAGGTGGACATGTTTAATAAATGAATCAATTATTCAGTCCTCTTCTACCACTTTCCCCCCAGGCTGGTAGTATAGCAGAGTAAGAATTTTATGCAGAAATTGCTCTGTTTTACGGTCAAATGCCCTTCCTAACGCCAAACTGCACAAGGAGAAATGTATTGACTATTGGGTATTTCTGTGGTGGTGGTGGGGGGGGGTAGGTATAGAGTGAGCGCATGTGTGTGTGTTGGGACAAACGAAAACATCCAGTCCCGAATCTGAGGAATTAACTGGACGCGATTCCCGCTGGGAATCGAACCAACGAGCCTCTAAACCGAAGACCTCGACGCTGATTATTCAGCCAAGAAGCCGAACAAATAAAATTTGAAATACCGTGATAGGAAATTTATCCCCAGGGCCTGAGTATGTTACGTCTATCAGCCAATTTTTTTTTGAATGAATGAATGAATGAATGAACATTCTAATAAAAAAATACACTAAAAATTCTAAGGGGTAGCGTCACAGTGACACACCACTTTCCAGGGATATGTAAACAAAAGGAGAATAACCATTTGGCCTAGAGATTTACCGAGCCATGCTCTTTGCAGAAGATTTCACCGTCACACACAGACTGGTTCAGTAACGGACTCGTTATGTCGCATACAGTACATGCACCTTAACCAGAGCAATAAGGAAGAGAACGCCCAGGGTGTGGCTTATGATGGACTGCGGCACGGTAATCTTGTTACAGGTTATTTGGATCTATGTCTGTTCTGACGTGATGATGATAGCTTAATTATTGTTTTAAGAGAAAGTACAACTGGGTAACCATCTCCTCTTAATACGAATCAGAATACATGTGAATCTTCAAGAATGCATGATAGACTCCCCAGTTCTCGCAAACTAAATACAGTCTTGGTCGGAAGATAAAAAGAGTTGGATAAGGGAGGTCAGACAGGGAAGTTACAGCCCCTGGTCCCACTTTTAGTCGCCTCTGGCGATAGGCAGGAAATTCCGTAGATATATTCTGCTGTTGAAAAGAAACGGAAAGGCTACGTGAATTTGAAACACAACCAGGGCCTACCATCGGAAAAGAACAAGAGTTGATCAAAGCATATGAGAAAGATTGAAATGAGAAGTCTGGCATAAGTTAAGTGGAGGCAATGCCAGACTCAATTAGAATTCCAATGCCGTCCCTGAAGGTCCCCTTTTTCGTCACATGCACAACGTGCATGTATTCAATGCCTGAACCATAGGAGTACGTTCTGATGACGTAGAAACATTAATTATTCATTTTTTCTTATTTATATTTGTTTTGCCCCACACTGACACAGACAGGTCTTATGTCGACGATAGCATAGCCGTGGCCCAGTGCGAAATTGGGAAATGGCGTAAAACCATCCCTAGGGTTACTAATTTTGGGGGTTCGAACACACGACCCCACGAATGAAAGCTCACAACACATGACCCAAACGACGTAGCCAACTCCTTCGGTAGAAATTAACTCATACAGAAATGTCTCAAAATATTATTTTCCACTGTTTATCACCTTGATGCTTAGTGAAAGTTGGTAGTTCCACACCAGAATTAAATAGGCCCCTACATATTTTGCGTATTAACAAAATGCCAAGGTTGATACACAGTGAAAAACTGTTATCTACAGGCGCAGTGTTCAATTTCAGGCCAGGTCAGGGATTTATACTAGGATTTGAGGGCTGGTTCGAAGTCCACACGGCCTACGTGAGAACAATACGGGAGCTATCTGACGGAGAGATAGTGACCCCAGTCTAGAAAGCAAGAACAACGGCCAAGAGGATTCGTCGCGCTGACGCGCCACCTCATAATCTGCCGGCCTTCGGGAAGAACAGCGATCGTTTTGTAGTCAAGACCAATCAAGACTATTCAGCCATGGAGTTTCTAAAATATGAGCAATATTGGTTTAAGCGACTGCGATCTAAAAACTGAACGGTCTTCGGTTTTCACCTGTGCTTTCTCGATTAATTATTATTATTATTATTATTATTATTATTATTATTATTATTATTATTATTATTATTATTATTATTATTATTATTATTATTATTATTATATCCACAAGCAAAACTATTCCTGCCTTCATGGGAAGAAATAACAAACGTCAGTCATAGTTTATAATTCAGAACAATAACAATTTAAACTCCATTATTGTTTACGTAAGAATAACTCTGCAGATTTCCCCTATAAAACTACGCATTGAAGAATAATGCAGACGAAGAAGGCAACATATTAACTCCACTGAAATTATGGACTTGGCAGCAATACAAAGAACCGGCGCATTTTATATACTCACATTTATTTACTTTTTATATTTTTATATTTTACTTTACGTCGCACCAACATAGACAGGTCTTATGGCGACGATGGGACAGGAAAAGGCTAGGAATGGGAAGTAAGTGACCGTATCCTTAATTAAGGTAGACCTACAGCCTGGTGCAAAAATGGGAAATGGGAACCCACTATTTCCCGAATACAAGCTGACAGCTACGTTACACAAATGCCCCATTCACTCGCTAGGTATTCAGATGATTTGCGAACTGATCTCCATTGTGATGATTAACCTTGAGAAAATTAAAGGAATGTATTTGTATTTTTGAGGTAATTACCAATCGAAACTATCATGATATAGTAGCATCCCCATCTGTTACTGTAGCTTTCTCTTGTCTCGGGATAGGCAGATCATTTTAGATGGAGCAGTTGGCAACTCTGTTTCTTTCCTTGTACTGCTGACTAAAAGTGAAAGATTCTACATACTGTATTAATGACGCGAAGAAGTGATCATCCATTATTCAAATATGCATTATTACAAATTATTAACAAAAAGAAATATAAACGGATAATTCTGTTAGTTGTTAATAATAATAATACTCCGGGCTGAATATTTTACAACAGAGTTGGAAATAATAATAATCTCAATATTTTCGAAGGGTGTAACACAAAAGTATTAGGAGCATAATAAAGTATGTTTTTGGAGCCTCCGTGGCTCAGACGGCAGCGCGTCGGCCTCTCACCGCTGGATACCGTCGTTCAAATCCCGGTCACTCCATGTGAGATTTGTGCTGGACAAAGCGGAGGCGGGGCAGGTTTTTCTCCGGGTACTCCGGTTTTCCCTGTCATCTTTCATTCCAGCAACACTCTCCATTCTCATTTCATAGCATCTGTCACTCATTAATATAAATCACTTTGGGAGTGGCGACCCCATCGTAATAACAGCCTATATACGATTCATTCATCACATCCCTGACCCGGTCAAAGACTGGAAAACAGGTTGTAGGTTTTCATTTTCAATAAAGTATGTTTAGCATGAGAGTTGGCCGTGCGGTTAGGGGCTTGCAGCTGTGAGCTTGCATTCGGGAGACAGTGGGTTCGAACCCCACTGTCCCACTGTCGGCAGCCTTGAAGATGGTTTTCCCTGATTTCCTAGTTTGTGTAAATTAACGTCACGCCGGTTCCTTCCCACTCCGAGCCCTTTCCTATCCCATCGGCGCCATAAGACCTATCTGTGACGGTGCGACGTAGACTAGAGTGTACAGAAGAAATTGTAAAGTATGTTAACACTTGTGTGTTATAATGGACGATGAAGTCGTCATGTGACACTCCAAAATGTCGTTGGTCAGCGGACGACTTGGCAAGTCAAGGTCCTTAGTAAGCTGTCCGCTTCACAAGGTTTTATTGTGCATGTTAAAAATGAAATGACTAGGATAATCATCTGACAACACAAACAGTGTCCACACTCCAAATGATTCCGATGAGTTTATGTGGCAACGATAAAGCTCTTCTCATAATTAACAGAGCGTCATCAGAATTAAAAACGAGACCATAAACGTCAACAGAGCAACACAAATAACACTGTAAAAGAACTGCCGCATGCGTAACATAATTGTGTTTATTAATAGTGATCGTGCTCTGCATCGCTTTGAAGTTATGCTATAGAGTCCTTCGTTACTGCCACACACAATTTGACAATTATTATTATTATTATTATTATTATTATTACATAACACTATCCACCACCACAAAAACACGTAGTTAACTACACATGGCAGATGCCGCCAATCCTCATCGGAGGGTCTGCCTAACAGGGGCTGCAATCGACTAGAAATAGCCACACGAAATTATTATTATTATTATTATTATTATTATTATTATTATTATTATTATTATTATTATTATTATTATTATTAAGTAACTTTCTTTCTTTTTCAACTTATCCCGGGCATTTATGGGGTCGCTGGAGCCAGTCAGGCTCATTTTGGTTTCAACTTTGTGGTTTAAGGCCTTCCAGACGCCAAGTGAATTTTCAATTGAAAATCTCAACCCAGGATCGACCGAGATTTGAACCCAAGCCTTCCGGATGGGAAGCCACTAGTTAAGCCACTGAGCTAATCACGCCACCATTTTATTATTATTATTATTATTATTATTATTATTATTATTATTATTATTATTATTATTATTATTATTATTTCCGTCTCCATAGCGTAAAAGTTAGCGCTATTAGCTGCAGTCCTCGGAGGCCCGGGATCAATTCCCGGTACTACCAGGGATGTAAGAATTGCAGGAGCGCTGGTATGTGATTAAATGGTACATGCAGCCCACATGCAGAGTTGCACCACCTCGGGATGAGGACACCACTGTGGGTGGGGGCGGTAAAATAACACACACGGTATCTCCTCCCTGTCGTAAGAGGCGACTAAAAGGGGTCTCAGGGGCACTGAACTTTGGATCGTGGATTGGCGACCACGGGTCCCTTAGCTGAGTCCTGGCATTGCTTCCACTTACAGGCTCGTCATTTTCATCTATCCTATTCGACCTCCCTTGGTCAACTCTTGTTCTTTTACGACCCGACGATATTAGAGCCAAGGGAGTGTTTCATTTTCACGCCCTTCGTGACCCTTGTCTTTCTTTGGCCGATATCTTCATTTTTCGAAGTGTCGGATCCTTTCCATTTTTCTCTCTGATTAGAGTTAAATAGAGGATGGTTGCCTAGTTGTACCTCATCTTATAACAATAATCACCACCACCACCACACGGATTTACTTTATTATTATTATTATTATTATTATTATTATTATTATTATTAAGGGAGCTGTCTAGCAGAGGGGGGTAGAAGAGCCCTCGGTACACGCGAATGACCGTAGCCTCGATTCCTTGTAAGTCAAGTAAGTCAAGAAATGAACAATTTACCTATGATGTGAAAATACGCTCTGACATCCAAGAATGTAACTTGATGATGCGATCACCTTGCTACTTGAACACACATTTAGTGTTTACTCAACACAAGTCATTTTAACTGAGCTATAGATCACCCATTAGAGATCCGTTTCTCAGTCATTTGATAAAATAAAAGGGAAGATCGAAATTCACTCATAGGCATTATAAATGGTATCAAATCAAAATGTACAATGAGGTAGGCCCTATATGAGATCATACGGTTATTATTATTATTATTATTATTATTATTATTATTATTATTATTATTATTATTATTATTATTATTATTATTATTATTATTAGTTGGTGCAAGAGGTACCATACCGATGATGATGGCTGAGTGTGAAAGAGTTTTTCCCCCCAAGGAAATGTACCTAGTCACTATTGCCGAGGCGTTTGCGAGTAGGTTTGTGCTCCTTTTAAGGAACCATTTACATTCTTTACATTTACTTATTTTTTACAAGTTGCTTAACGTCGCACCAACACAGACAGGTATTATGTCGATGATGGGATAGGAAGGAGCTAGGAGTGGGAAGGAAGCGGCCGTGGCCTTAATTAAAGCATAGTCCCAGCATTTACCTGGTGTGAAAATGGGAAACCACGATGAACAACCTCAAGGCTGCCGACGGTGGGATTCGATCCCAAATCTCCGAATGCAAGTTCACAGGTAGGCGCCCCTAACCGCTCAGCCAACTCGCTCCGTCTTTAAAAATATATTACGTGCTGTGTCTTATGGCAAACCCGTTGACGGTCTGTTTCCTGAATAAAGGGTGTACATTGTTAGCGTATTTGAGCACCTTCAGTTACCACCAGACTGATCCAGGACTGAACCAGCTAACTCGAGATCAGAAGACCAGCGCTCTACTGTCTGAGCTACTCAACCCGAAACGTACTTTAAGCCTGTTGACAGGGTAGAAGCTTCACATGGAACAACCATTTCTCATTTTTGTTTACTGAAATCTTACAAACTGCGACTGCATTTCCTAAAAACTAAAATCATTTTCTGTGAACTAATGGTCTTACACAAGGCCACCAAATTATTTCAGGAAATAATGTTTAATATACTGAAAGCACGATAAAAATAGTTACCCAGAAATACCTAGAATAAGCTTAAGAAAGTTTTTAGTTACACACGTCACATGAGGTCTAAAGGTGAAGTATAGAATCATTATTTTGCATAGATTCTTGAAGGGAAATACCAAAAAGCGTACTGAATAAGACATATTAAAGGAACTCATATTAAGGGGTTTGTGTGCACGAGAGGGTTTCGCCGCATTTCCTTTGATTCAGTTCAGTTCAATTCAATTTTTAAACACACCTGTCCAAACACGTGCTATGATATTGGCTACTGTTTGGAACCTCAACTACACGAAGTGAAGTAAGAGAATTTAGATGAACAAAGTACATAAAATCCGCAGATCGTCTGTTCGTTTCACATCGATCAGAGAGTAAATGGCTCCGACATAACAAGGAAAAGACAAATATGAAATCCAGTATATGAAAACGAACTGGCACGAGATAGAATTCGTCACGACATCCCTAGGTAACTGAACTACCAAGCGTTCGATAGCTTGTGACAGGGAGAAGAAAGAGAAGGGAATTCCGCAATTCACCAATGCACATTGTACATTAATAAGCACTCCATTGCAGCTGACCGTAATAGACGATTATATAATTAATTCTGGCGTTTCTGGGCAGCTGTCAGCACTATAGCACACTAACTTATTCATGGAAGTGTACAGGATCGGTCACGCGCGGGCTGGAGCTCTGCTGTCGGCATTGCAGGTCACACCGCTCCATACCACATGGACTGTACACTTCTGAAAAAGCTGCAGGAACGCGTAAATAACCAACATTGTTAGAAGTGAGGATAGTGTATCCGAACAAGCTAGAGCTCTTTGCAAAAGAATACCCCTATTTTCTACGAAAGAGAATCTACTGTACATGTACTGTAGATGACGGTAAATGTAATTAATTGGTAGTTACCTATAATAGAACTTAAGTATGTATAACCACCCGTAATATTTGTTTGATAAATATAGTTGACTAATATTTATTTTATTAACTTCCTCAAAATGATGAAGGCTGCCATAAACATAACAAAGAAAAATAATAATATGGTTATACAATTACAGTATTTGCTTTTAAAAGACAGGGAAAATAGTAGAAGAGATTAAGGACAATAAGACAATAATATTAATAATAATATATAATATATAAGTGAAACCGTAAAATCACGACAGATCCCATAACTGCAGAGATTGCAATTTTTTATGGTATTATTAGGGATGCCTAATATTTTGCAGGTCTTTACAAAAATGACTCGGTATCGTTCCACGAGCACCCAACATCAATAAATCACCTTCAAGGTTGTACAGTGGAATCACCTCGAGATATAGAGAATACCGTTTTTGAGCAAGTATACATTATTTTTAACAGTATTTAAAAATATACAAACTAACTCTATGTTACGGCATCACTTCAATTATAACCCTTATTATAGTAACTTTTTAGAACACAGTATACAGTACGTATAGTAGTGAAACAAGAAATATACTTCGGTTAACACCTTTGAAAAAAAAATCCGTTAGTCTCTCCTGTTTATTACGGTTAACCTTTCCTCCCTTCACGTTGAAACATCTCGTCGATACCATGCAGCCGAGATTCGTAAATTGAGCTTGACATCCGTCACTTCGGGGGGTTACTTTCGTACGTGACCGGTAATTAATTCACACCCGAGAAACAGCGAGGCTTCGCCGATTTTCCGATCATTAGAAGTTTGAGATTTTCGGTTCCCTTACATATTAGCTCCCAACATCACTGTAACACTTTCTTCACTTGTTAACTGTTCCTCACAAACCACACATACCGTATTGCACAGTTAATGTTACACAAAATTCGAGTAACAGTTTTTCCGTCAAGGGAGGAAAAGTTTGCTTCGAGAAATCGTGTAACAGAGTAATAGAGAAATACACGTGAAGAATAGGACGAATGGCCGGGAAATTTAAGTTACTTCGCGATATTGAAAATTCGAGTAATGGAGGTTCGAGATATCGAGGTTCGGCTGTTCTTGCTTTCGTAGTAGGGCACTAAGTTCGTACATAGCCTTCTTCTCATTGTCAACCTCTTGTGACTGGTCTCTATATCTGCCTCTTGGTCCCGTTTCTCGATACGAGATCGGAGATGAGGTCAGGTGAATTTATACGGCAAGTTTTCTCTGCCGGATGTCCTTTCTGACGCCAGCCTCAGTTGAGGAGCTAATGAAAATGAAATGTATAATGGCGAATGAAATTGGGTTAAGGAGGAAGAAGACATCGGTTGTGGCCTGTGAAGAGTAACTGTCCCGGTATTTGCCCGGAAGTGGAAATGGGAAACAACAGAAAACTATTCTCAGGACAGTCGACGGTGGGGTTCGAACCTATGCCTCTCCCGAACGCAGAGCTTGGCTCCATAGCCGTGGTGCTTTAACACTCTGCTGGTTTATTTATTTGTGTCTATTCGTGTTTATCGATGGTTTAGTAAAAGATATACAAAAGCAGGGAAGGATTCAGCTGGGTGGAAATGAAGTAAGTATGACGACAACTTGGTCTAAATGAGACTGACCTAAAATCCTAAAATCTAAAGTCCTGCAGCATGAAAAGAGGTGTTGGAAGCATAATATGAAAATCTGCATTTCAAAGACAAAAGTTATGTCAGTAGGTAAAATGCCTGAATGCCAAAAACTGGAGCATATGAATCATTTCAAGTAGGTCTACTTACGATGTGTATTCTCCCGGAAAATGAATTATGGTGCAGCAGAGCTAATGCAGTGAGCTGGCAGTTGCGATCAACGGAATTTTGTAAAGAAAGTCAGTTCCAGGACGAAATTATCTTTATATCTGTTTCCACACGGACTATGTTGTACGCAGGTGAAAACTGGATGGATTCAGGATAATTATCCTGTTTATAAGAAGTAACCAACGTGAAACCAGTGCTGATATAAACAAGAGAGACCAATGGCAGGAAGATATTCGAAATGAAGTGATAAACGGCTGCTAGGAATAAACTTTATGGATGAAGCTGTATACAAAAAACCGGTGGTGAGGTCATATAAGGCGAATGGAGGAGGATAGGTTACCTAGGACAATATTGGACTCGACCAAGGAGGGTAAGAGTGGTAATACTCAATTTGTAATTACTTTATGCAAGACTTGTGGAACTAAATGAGGTCGCAGAGCTCGTTGCAAATATAAATTTGTGAAGGCGGTAAGTTAATTAACAGAGGCTTGCAGACTGAACGCTGAAAGACATGACAGTCTACAATGATATATTTTTGTTACGTCGCACCGGACACAGATACTTCTTATGGTGGCGATGGGACAGGAAAAGGCTAGAAGTGGGAAGGAATCGACCGTGGCCTTGATTAAAGTACAGCCTGGTGTGAAAATGGAAAACTACGGAAAACTATCTTCAGAGCTGCCGACAGTGGTGGTCGAATCTACCAAGGGCACTAGAAACGTTTTGCAATACGCACAAACGGTTGGCTGGACACACCTGTTATGGTGAGGGATGAAAAGATGGGTGAAAACCGGTCTAGAAGACAGCAAGGCGCGACCTGCACACCAGTTGTTACCAAGCAGTGGGATTGAAAGCAAGTTAAGACGTCACTATGGTCTAAAGGTGAACATAGCGCAATTATCCGCTACAATTTTTCTCGTGGATTAACTGTTGACCAGTGCCTGGAGGAAATGAATCCTGTGCTAGGGAAAGACTGTCCATATCGGACAACAATTTTCCGCTGTACAAAAAGTTCCAGAGGGGAAATTTTGGGGTTGGAAACGATCCTCGTTCTGGGCGACCGTCTGAATCAGTGACTGAGGAAAACATTGAAGCTGTAAGGAAAATGTTGCAGCAAGAGAGGCGGTTGACATATCGGCAGGTAGAAGAGACCCTCCACATCCCTGCACCAGCTATTCATTCAATTCTACACGATCAACTTCATGTTAGAAAAGTTTGTTCCCTTTGAGTGCCCCATTCACTTTCAGAGGAACAAAGGGCACATCGAGTGAAATGGTGCCGAGAAATGCTAAAACAGTTTGAAAATAGGACTTCGCGTATAGTCAACAGCATCGTTACAGGTGAAGAAACTTGGCCCTATTATTACGATGTCCCAACAAAATCCCACAACAAGGTGTGGCTGTTTGAAGATGAGGGTACTCCTGTGACTGTGCGAAAGTCAAGGTCAGTGAAGAAAAGGATGATTGCAGTATTCTTCACTAAACGGGGCATCCTGACTAGAGTTGTGCTAGAAACACAAAGGATAGTTACTGCGAAGTGGTACAGTGAGACTTGTCTGCCTCAGGTCATCCAGGCTCTCAAGCAGCTCCGTCCAAGATCACGACTCAACAATTGGCTCTTGCATCACGACAATGCTCCAGCACATCGTGCTAATGTAACAATGGATTTTCTTGCCAGATCAGGGTTGACTGTGCTTGGTCACCCTCCACACAGTCCTGATCTTGTGACTTCGCACTCTTCCCAGAAGTGAAGATGAAGCTGAAAGGGCGGCGTTTTGCATCCGACGAGCTTCTGGCAGCATGGGATCAAGAGTGTGAAAATGTAACCGAAGAAAATTGGCAGAGTTGGTTCGGTGACTGGTTTCGATGTATGAAGAAGTGTACTGAGTGTGGTGGAAATTATTTAAAAAAGGACAAAGCGTTCACTCACATTGGAAAACTTCCCTAGTGCCCTTTGTACTATCTCCCGGATGCAATGAAACTCTATTTATGTGTACACTGTACAGTATGTACATATGAATTATTCATCATAACTGGTTTTTTTTCATCATTTTCAAAACGAGTTGTTTGACGGAAAATGAGAAATAACAACACAGACTCATTAGAAGTATAATTACAAATATAACAATACAAAAAGAACATATTAAACTATAAAAAATGCTTTAAGTTGACAGAATTAAAGATAAGTATATGAGACATACTGTATCTTTCAATGCCAGCCTAAGAGGCGCTAGAAGCCAAAGTTGGCGTGTTCGATCCCGGATCAGTCTGGTGGTATTTGAATTTGAAGGTGCTCAAATATATGTCAGCATCGTGTCGCTAGATTTAGCGCTACGTAAAAGTACTACTGGGAGACAAAGTTCAAGTATCTTGGCGTTTTGTTGTTAATAGTGTCTCCGGCGTCAGAACGGCTAAAGTGGCGGATATCTCCGTGTTTGGTAAATGAGAAAATTGTGAAGGTGCATCGCCTAGGAACCAGCATCTCCAAAACGGCGCAGCTTGCGGGCTGCACTCGTGCCGCTGCTGTGAGCACGTATGAAATGCTGCGACGATAGGCAAACAACGACACTTCGTCCAGCCGTGTGTCAATAGCGGCTAATTGATTCCAGAGGGTAGCGGAGGCTGTCGTGCATTGTTCGGAGCGACCACGGGGACAAAGTTCTTCAAATCGCCAACAGGTACAACGGTGATGACCAGGCCATGTTTCCCAGTACACGGTTTATCGAAAAAACTGCTGCCCATGGGACTACAGGTCGACGATCCGGTCGTACCCGAATGCTGACTACACTCCACCGAAACCAGAACATGGGTGGACATAAAATCATCGCCACTGGACTGTGGATGTTTGGAAAAACGTCACTGACCCGATGAAACCAAATACCTGGTTCATCACGTCGACGTTCGTGCGGAGAGTCTAGTGGAGGATGTGTGATGATCTGGGCGATCTTTCCATGGGATACACTGGGACCCATTATTCCGGTACACCAAACCCTAACAGCTCTCCGTTATCTGGACTTTAGTGTGAAGCAAATCCATTCATGTCAACAGTGTTCCCTGATTGTGACGGCCACTTTCAACAAGACAGTGTCATGCCGCACTGCCAGGATTGTGAAGGACTGGGTCGAGGACCATGATAGTTGTCCGGCTCCATGGCTAAATGGTTAGCGTGCTGGCCTTTAGTCACAGGGGTCCCGGGTTCGATTCCCGACAGGGTCTGGAATTTTAACCATCAGTGGTTAATTTCGCTGGAACGGGGGCTGGGTGTATATGTCGTCTTCATCATCATTTCATCCTCATCACGACACGCAGGTCAACTACGGGTGTCAAATCAAAAGACCTGCATCTGGCGAGCCGAACTTGTCCTCGGACACTCCCGGCATTAAAAGCTATACGCCATTTCATTTCATGATAGTGAATTTGCTTGAATGTTGTAGGCCCCTATTAGCCCCGATATGGATCCGAATCAACATTTGTGGTTCGACTTGGAGAAGTGGGTTCATACTAAGGTCGTAATACTGAAAGAAGCACTCTGACATTTCTTAGAAGGACACCCGTTTACTGCTTTCTTGTGTGGGAATAAGGGAGTAGGAAGTATGGTTGCCATGGAAACGTGGGCGAGTCCACTGCGGTTGCCATGGATATAAGCCTGCTGGCCGGGTCGTATTGCCTGGAGTTGTCAAACCTGCCACTTCTGAGTTGTGGACAACAGAACAGAGAGGTATGAACGAAGAAACAAACGGGAAGGAGAAAGGAATGCAGGGATGTGGCAACACCGTGCAGTGGCACGTGCAATGCTCCTCCGTTCAGCCATATCTGTCAGAATGCTTCTTCCAACACTACGGGTACACATCACCATCGCCCAGCAGGACCTGCTGTTGTTATAGTGGTAGCAGATACCCCCGATTCCTTCCGCCACCTCGATGAATCGATGCCTTACCAAGTGGTCGTGATTATGCACGCAAACGCTGGCCCTACATCGAATTAGGTAATGTAACGGATCATTGATGTACGACACATAATATTACCAAGCCCCACAAAGAACAATATACCCCTCCACACAGGGTTCGCATCAGTAAGGGCATTCTGCTGTAAAATTGAGCCAAATCCGTACGAAGTGCCGATCCCAACAAAAAAAAGAGGCTGGCAGAAGAAGATGATGATGAATAGCATGGCCACTTTCTGCGCCGAAAACTTATACTTCTCACAGCAACTGCTGTTATCTTAAGAGACGCCGAGGAGCCGGAATTTCATCCCAAAAGAGCTTTTCTTTAGTGCGACAGCAAATCTACTGACGGTAATCTCTCTCACCTTCAAACAGTCTTTGACCGAGCAAGTGGCCGCGTGGTTAGGGTCACGTAGCTATCAGTTTGCATTCGTGAGATAGTGGGTTCGAACCCTATTCTCGGCAACCCTGAAGTTGTTTTCCGTGGTTTCCCATTTTCACACCAGGCCGTACCTTAATTAAGGCCGCGACCTCTTCCTTCCCACTTCTAGCCCTTTCCTATCCCATAGTCGCCATAAGATCTATCTGTGTCGGTGCGACTTAACACACATGATTAAAACAAACGTCTTAAATTCTGATCGAATGCCGCCACCACAAACGTACGCAAAGAAGACGAATGGTCTGTCAAATGATCCACAGAGAACTAGATTCTGAGAAGCAAACTGGAATAAGTTTAAAGAGGAGTTGAGAATGTGCAGAACACCAAGGAGAGATATCTTCGTCGACTGTGGTATAGCAGTCTATCGAAGGTATTTATTAATGCAGATAATAAAACTGCCTTGAGTGTCGCTGATAAAATGGGTTCTTGGTTCCAAGCAATTACAGGAGACAGATAAAATAGAAAATATTAACTGTTATTGCTCATGATTTTAGTGGGTCACTTACTGAAAGGATAAACTGGCAAAGTTGGAAATCTAGTAAGCAGTTTGGCTAATGGTGATGACCCTATTCTGATGATATCTGCTAAACATTTAGGCTATAATCTAACACGCTAAAGCTTAATTAACTTAATTTAGACATAAAGCTATGATAAGTTCAGTATTTTACACAGGGAGGATCTGTAAGAATTTAGAGTACGAAAAATGCACTTGTACATTCTTCCTGGTTTTTAAATTTGGCTTTCGGCCACATTTGTCAAACTGTCAGGAAAAATACTGAACATTGTACATAAGAACGTACCATGATATACAGATGTAAAAGAAAAGGATACTTCTGTGGCTTGGTTCTAAAAGGGCCAATGTCATTTTTTTTAATCAAAATTGAGATATTAACTGATACAAACGCGTTTTTTCCTGGCTTGCAACATGTTAAAAAGGCCAATGTCTCTGTTAAGTACTAAACGAACAGTTAACGTTTAATTAAATGAGACCTTGCCAATAATATTAGATTACCAATAAAGATTAGGAGACCTGGCAATTTTTAAGAATACGATAGAAAAAATTAGCGTTTAATAAGGTGACTTCCACAAAGAAAGTATAAAGTTATTTAAAGTTAGTCGTTGAAAAAAAAAATTGGAAAACTATAAGCAAAACTTCAAATGCTCATAGCTCAAAAACAGGTTTTTTGACATTGGCGCTTTTAGAACCAAGCCACAGAATTGTTGATGAAATGAGTAAACGAAGGAGGGGTCTTGCTGAAACTTCTCTAGAAACTGAGTCCTTCACCAGATGTTTTTATGTTTATAGTTAACACTTTTGTAAATTTTTTGTATCATAATATCGGTATGACATAAATTTTCATTTAAAAAATATATAACCATATTCTTAGTTCACTTTTCTGAACAGTTTAGGTAAAATTGTGTATAGCATTTATCGTATTTGAAAGGATAAAGTGAAATAGCTACGCTTATAGGAAATGGTTTATACAATCAAGTACTATAGGCCTATTGTTTAAATTTGCTACGCACGGATGATCATATTCACACATGAAAGAGACCAGCACATTAATCCGATGAAGATGGTTAGTAGTATCACACTGAAAGAAAAGGAAAAAAATCGATAAAGCTTTCAGCTGAGGTCTACGATACTTCGCCAGAAGGATGTTCTTTTGCTTCTTTCTTTCTTTCTTTCTTTCTTTCTTTCTTTTTTCTTTCTGTCCTCTTCTTCTATCCATAGTTGACGCTTGGTGCGGATCGACTCCTCCGCCCGTACGTTGCTGTGGGTTTCATTGGATGTCCGATCACGTTCAAAGGCCGTTTTCATACCCTATAATCCATGGCCGTAATTCTTGCATTATCAAGGTTGAGACTGTCATCTATAACGCGTCTGGCTTTGGATTTCTTAGGTGCACTTGCTGGACTGCCCATTAAGTGAGTGTTTCTCCATACGATCCTGTAAGGTAGTCCGTTAGGATCCATCGCGCTGGGATCAGCTTTTACATCGTTGATTGTTGTCCACATCTGCTTCTAATGACGTGATTTCTAGACAGTTACCTATATTACGCATGATCAACTACGTCAGACAGTTCACACATAAAAAAGTCATTGGAAGAAGACATCCACCTTGTTAGTAATCTAAAATTTAGCCTTCAAAGGCAAGTAGCGTCTTTAAAAAAAAAAAAACGCTGAAGTTTTCAGGTTTCTAAATCTGATAGTTACAATACCAGTAGTACTTCGGTTTACGTGACGAACAGTATGAAGGACGACGAACGAGTATTAAAGCGAATTCCTCTCCGCAGTTGCTGAAGCAATTCTTGGAATTTCACATAGTTTGTAGCGTGCATACTGGAATACCAAGAAATAGAGGGAGTTAACACTGAACATTAGAAAATGGCCATAATAATTTAAATTGGCACGCAGAATCAGCACATACTTCAAAGTTTTCCATTAATTTACACCATAATAATTAACGACGTCATATCTAAATGAAAACTAAAACCTTTCCTCAATATAACACATTTGTTGTCTTGCACGAAAAGAATAGCTGTAACATCGCTCTCTTTATTGTGAACGTGAGATGTACTATACGCTAGTTCTCAGACCCCCACATTTTTGTCAGAAAAACGTAAGCGTCAGTGTCAAGAAATAAGCTTATTGTTATTTGTGTTTACTCACTGATTTCAAACTTTCCAACAGTTTCAAAAATCGATGAGTTAGAGGTCTTACTAAACAAGTGGCTGCACGTTTTGGGTCACGTAGTTATCAGCTTGTTCGAACCCCACTGTCGGCAGCCATGAACATGGGTTTCCGTAGTTTCCCCATTTTCACACAAGGTAAGTACTGGGGCTGTTCTTTAAGGCCACGGTCGCTTACATCACATTCCTAGCCCTTTCCTATTCCATGCAACGTCGACATAAGACCTATATGTGTCGGTGCGATGTTAAAAAAAAAAAGTGAACAGATCTACGGTTCCAGAAGTGGAAATCTAATTTTTCTAATTCCTGACAGGGGATGGAACCTACATCCTCGGGTAGGCAGTCCCTCCCACTTATTATTGCCGGGCTCAGTAGCTCGGACGGTAGGTTGGCAGGTTCGATCCTGGCTCAGTCCGGTAGTATTTGAAGATGCTCAAATACGTCAGCCTCGTATCAGTAGATTTACTGCCACATAAAGAACTCCTTCGGGACAAAATTTCGCCACTTCGGCATCTCCGAAAACCGTAAAAAGTAGTTAGTGGGACGTAAAAGCCAATAACATTATTATTAACTTATTATTACTTAGTTCCGAACTTACCGTATCCCTTCGATGTTTATACTGTATATCTACGTAGGTCGAGTCATAAGTCATGGCAACTATTTTTTTTTTCTCGCGAACAGGAGACAACACGGAAAATATAAGATATGCATTTGGCAACGTACGGTATGTACTTGTGTATGATGACACTAGATAGTGTATGTAAACAACAGTGTGGGTCTAAGCATGCCCCCAAGTTCAGTGTGCTAGTCTGAGAGCGTCACAAAATGGAAATCAACAAGCAGGAGCAACGATCGTATATTAAAATAGAAGTTCTACGCGGCAGACATGCACGCCAATGTCATGCAGAGCTGCGGGAAGCATTACGTGGACATCGTAACAGCATTTCGGAGAGAGGTGTTACACGTTAGCGATTCACATGCAACGAATGGTATTCAGTCCTGCTCCACCGCTGGCAACGCACCGTGGAAACCTTGGGTGATTATTTCGAAGGTCTGTAACCAGTGGAGAGCTGTCCTTTGTACGTAGTCTTGTGTATTTGCTATCTATACCATAATCAAACAATGTTTACCAATGGCCTGTGTTCTGTCACTTTCCTACGAGAATCTCCTGAAGTCAGAATTTATCGTCAGGCAGTAAGCATAAGTACATGCTCTATATTTCCAAATGCATTTCATAGATTTTCCGTGTTGACTCCTGTTCGCGAGAAAAAAAAAATAGTTGCCATGACTTATGACTCGACCCTTGTATATATTCCATCCTGGATGACCCCAAGTTAGAAAAGTCCGCTTTACATCATCAACATCACTTTCTAGTGCAAACTTTTCGCAGAAGGTTAGCGATTATCATGGAGCAGTTATTTTTATTTTGTGCTTTCCGTATCAGGGTAGTCGTATCGTGGATCTCGAACGACTGTCGCACATCTATGCCCAGGTCTCTTCTATCTCGTCTGTTATAATCAGTTGTATGAGGCTCTATTTGTCATTTCTGAAGATGTGACATTGCTTTTAACGGGGTTAAAATTTCGCATGATTTACCGATACAATGGATTTACCTCCTCGTTGGTGAAGCGGTCGACTCCTTGGGATCTTCAACATTCTTCGATACATCCACATTTCAGAACTCAGCAGTCAGTTCGTTGACATTAGTGTCCAGCCTTCGACTTATAAAGCAGAACAGAGGACACGTAACACATCGCGACATGCCAACGAGTTTCGAATTTGACGGGCTGAGTGGCTCAGACGGTTGAGGCGTTGGCCTTCTGACCTCAACTTGGCAAGTTCGATCCTGGCTCAGTCCGGTGGTATTTGAAGCTGCTCAAATACATCAGCCTCGTATCAGCAGATTTACTGGCACGTAAAAACACTCCTGTGGGACTAAATTCTGGCACCTCGGCATCTCCGGAAACTGAAAAAGTAGTTAGTGGGACGTAAAGCCATTAATATTATTATTCGTTTCGAATTGCAAGTCACGGTTGCTTGCACATAATATATTTCAATATCAGAAATACACTTCATGCAATGCCGATTCTGGTTATGAGTTCTACATCCTCATCCAATTCTTACGTTAGCCAGCATTTTAGGTACTTGAAATGTGACAAGTTCTCTAATGTTCATCAAGACCGTTACTTAGTAATTCTTCTTCTTCTTCATCTTCTTATCCCTTCTTTTTTCTATTATTTGTTTACAGTAAGCCGGCCCCGCGGTGTAGCGGTAGAGTGCCTGCCTCTTACCCGGAGGGTCTGAGTTCATTTCCGGCCAGGATCTGGATCTGAGAGCTGGTTCGAGATCGACTCAGCCTACGTGATTACAGTTGAGGAGCTATCTTACGGTGAGATGGTGGTCCCGGTCTAGAAAGTCAAAAATAACAGGCCTTCGGGCTGAGCAGCCGCCGCTTGGTAGACCATGGGCCCTGCGGGCTCTTGCGTCATGTGGTTTGTTTTGTTTTGGTTTGGTTTGGTTTAGAGTTTACAGTATCAGAGTGGATGTCGAAAAATAGTCGGAGGTTTTACGTCCTAGATAATCTTCTCCGGCTATGCCCACGTCTTCCTGCTGTCTTATCTCAGTTGTATCGAGCTGAATTTGCCATTTCGAAAGATAAGACTAAAATAAGCTGATTTTCTACTAGTAATTCTGGTTTCCAAAAATAATTTGGAAGGCATTTTTTCTAGTGATCCTAGTTTCCTCAAAACACTATGCTTTCCAATTTTTTGTGTCAGTGGAATATGTAGGGTATTTGAAGCCGAGTGTTTATGCAGATAGGCGGGGGCAGATGCAGCGCACTGGTCACGGCTACAGTTGTGGTTCACTTTTCTACGTCACCGAGCGCAGTATCAGTATCGCGGGGTGCGTAAAAACATGCGTGCCTGCACACACAGTCGCTACGTTATTAATGAGAAAGCACGCGGGCCGTAATGAGGTCTCTTGGGAGAGCGGCGGGGCCAAGGTTGTGTGGTTGGCCGGCTAGCCCACACTGACCGACCACACTTCGATCCGTCCCGGCTTCAACCTCCCACCATGGTCTGGCGATACGATACTAACACTGGAATAGTAGAAATAAGCCGAATCTCCTTCCTAAGGTGTAAGGAGAAGGTAGGGAAGGGCAGAGAAAAATAATATCTACCTTGGGAAACTGTATCACATAGAGTCGTTTTCTTGGTCCCTCCATAAGAGACGATTAGGTGCCCGTTTTCGATTCAGTAAACTCACGCATAGTATGCGAGCGACAAACTAATCATGCAACTCAGCCAGTGATTTCGAATCTAAATGAAATCAAGCGAAATTTCTATTGGACAAAATGAACGGTGGCCAAGTTTTCTGCCAGATCCCTCTCATTCCTATCAGTTTCATACCAATTTATTTATAAATTAATTAACTGATTTATTTATTTATTTATTTATTTATTTATTTATTTATTTATTTATTTATTTATTTATTTATTTATTTATTTATCGAATTCGGAAGATATATGTTAATAGTAGGGTTGTAGGTAAAAGGATTGCCGAGTGAGATGTTCTGATCGTGTAGTTGTTAGCTTGCATTCTGGAGATAAAGTTAAGTTAAAAAAATTAATAAAAATACAAGACTTTAAGCTCTAAAATTCAAGTGAAATTGTACATGATATAAGTCTAATTGTAACGAACACCATGAAGTCTTTGCTAGTGGCACACAGTGTTTATAATATACTATGTCCTCTGGTATGGGGAAGAACAAATTTGTTATTGTCATTCGTCTGTCTAAGTCATTCTTCCTTTTGACAATATAAAAGTGATTGAGGTATGAGCAATACTAGCAACACCATTCCTGTTATGAGTGGAGTGGTCGCTCATCGAATCAGCAAGTGGGTGCAAACTGACATGTAATAGAACCTACTGGTCCAGTGAGGAAAGCAATGGGAAATTACATCATGCACCTATTCATTGACGCCTAGACTATCTGTGAGAGCTGATGGTGGAGTTGTAAATCCAATCAGCCTTCAGGCTGAGGGCTCAATATTCATGAACACCAAATACTGGAATTTAAAATAGAAATGTCCATAGAATACTGCCCAATACTCAGCAGACCGAATGACCTTTCCATTAATTCCATTAATTGCCAGTTGTTTACTGTGGCGTTAAGAAATAAGTAGGTGTTCGTGAGTATGCAAATCACCAGGTTCCGTCGTTCGAGATATAGCCCCAGATTTTCGGGTAGAATTTGCACCGTGACACGCCAGTTTTCAACCTGATCAAAGTCTTCCATACCCCGTATGTGAGAGTTGTGGCGTTGGAACAAAATACGTTCATAGATATTTCATTCAAATTTTGTTCCATCAGTATTTATCAACTTAAGAGTTCCTGAGAGACATTTCCTGTACCAAGTCAAATTTTCCAGCATATTTTTCCCAATCTCAATTGGAGGATATAGAAGTACGTAATAATTTTAAAATAAATCAGACGTACTACGTACCTTATATGCGAACGAAGGTGTCTGATATCCAACTGGAACTAGGATTGGTAAAAGAGCGATCATGACACTTTACCATCCTTCTTAGGCATCATTCCAGCATTCGTCTGGATTTGACGGTCAAATCGAGAAAGGGGTTTTAACCCTCTTCTGTCACCTGACTCTGAACGCATCGAGTTTTACAGACAGAATTAGGAGAAATATCTTCAGACGGAACCTTCCAGATTACCCAGAATTGCTTTGGAGTAAAGCCGAAAGGAAGAAAAGAGATGTTGAACACCCAAGGAAGTGATGAAGAATGTGAACCCGAAACAGGCTTTGGAAGCCTAAAGCGTGTTAGATGATGAGTTTGGAATACCGGCAGCCAGATCACAGCATCCTCGTGGCTATCACAATTTCAGTTACACAAATTGTTACAGAAAATAAAAATATCAAAACAATACCTATAGTTCTCGCATGCACCTAGACATGGTGTTTTAGATTAAAGATCTCCTAACCCCTTCAACATGAATCAACAGTGATTGTCATTCACAAGAATGGAAGTACGATGAAAGTGTTAATACTGACAGTAACGCAGTGACATGCTTTCAGACCAGTGAGTCGTACTAATGCAGTTTGGTTACAGCAGACAAGGGCGATGGTAAGCTTTGTGCGTCGAGTAAAGTGATTTAGCACTTGGTGGAGGACAGCGACGAATGTAAATAGAGCGTTATATCAAGAAGAACTCGAGAATATTGCTGTACATCTCACACTGTATTAGCTGATATTAGGATCTCTCAAATACCAATCATCATTCTCACGCTGAGTTCACAGTAAAGCGAATCATTCGCTCGAGCACATTCGAATGAAGATTTTTCGCGCGATTAAATGAGCCGAAGTTCACAACGTGTGTGGAATTACAATGTGATGGCAAGGGACATTAGTAAGTCTTCGTCATACATTCCTGTTTTCATTGCTTACTGAAAGAAGGGAAGTGATGACCGAGGGGATGCAGTGACCGAATGACAAACGTCACTGGCTTCTCACGAAGGCGGGCGCGGTTCAAAACCCAGTCAATATATTCAAGTGATATATCACATCACCATGATTCGGATTCTACATCAACCCGTGCTACCATCTCAATATCAACGGTCACGCAAAACTACAACCTTTTTTTATGAAAGAAGGACAATGACTAAAAAAAAGAAAGAATAAAATAAAGAAAAGAAAAAGAAATAAAGGTAGATGAGTTCCGAACCTTTATAAGAGCAAACGTATGTAGTAATAATAATATTAATAATACAGTAATAATAATAATAATAATAATAATAATAATAATAATAATAATAATAATACTGTTATTGGTCTTGCGTCCAATTAAATACTTTTTACGGTTTTCGGAGAAACGAGGTGACAGAATTTTGTCCCGCGGGAGTTCTTTTACGTACCGGTAAATCTACCGACACGGGGTGATATATTTCGGCATCTTCAACACCGGACTGAGCCAGGATCAAACCTGTCAAGTTGGACTCAGAAAACCAGCGCCTTAACCGTCTCAGCCATTCAGCCCGGCGAAAGTATGTCATAAAGAAAAGAAAACTGCCCTCAGTGGCTGGAAGTGAAAGACACTTAGCCTCGGGACCGCATACCAGCACAATCCTAAGAGAACAAGAATGAATTAAGGGATATAAGTCTAGAAAGATTAAAGAGAAGAACCCGGAGATAATAACACACTCAGCTGGAGTCTTATAATCAGCGTCAACGTCCCTCAAAATGAACAACTAGGGAAATCAACTGCATATTAAGCTATTGGAGGTGATGTGCATTAATTCGTGATTTTACATTGCTACTATAAAATATCAGTCGGGAGTGATAAGAATTGAGGGCTGTGATAAAGAGGCAGCAATACAGTTTGACCCCCCCCCCTCCCTCATCTTTCCCATGTTAATACAGAACAGGCGGTTAAAAAAATTCTAAAAGGAATTTGGAAAAAGTGTTGTATCACAATTCTAGGGGAGGAACTAAATAATCTGAGATTTGCCGATGATATTCCTATTTTATCTGATTATGCAGATGATGTGCAGAAATTGTTGTAGGATATAGATCACGTTTTGTAGTGGACTGCAAGGTGAAGAATAAAATCCAAAACAAGAATAATGTAATGCAGTCGACCAAAGTCAAGAGATGCACGAAATATTACAAACGAAGTAAAAATAATCTTTTGGAGGCTTAAATAGGTAAAAATAGCGAAATAGAAGGATATAAAACGTTTCTGAAGACTTTTGCGTGATGCGCGGCATATGTATGGAAATGAAATATGGGCAGTAACTAGCTCAGAAAGAAAGGGAATGTAAACTTTTGAAATGTGGTGTTACAGAAGAATGTCGAAGGTGAGATGGGTATATCGGATCACGAATGAACAGATAGTGAATTAAATTGGTGAGAGGGGAACAATTTGGCGACTTTTGACCAGAAGAAGAGATAAACTGATATAAAACAAATTGAGACAACCAGGACTTGCTCATTTCGTTTTTGAGGGAACTGTAGGTGTGGACCAAGGTACAACACCAACAGTAGGTTGTAGTACTTACGTGAAAAGGAAAAAGTTTGTGCAGGATAGGGTAGAGTGGAATGCAGCGTCAAACCAGTCTATGGACTGATGGCTAAACTGAGGATATTTCAAACAATGTCAATTTGTTCCATGGAAAGTAAAGTTAAAATACGTGTTAGGTCAAACTACGACGAATACAAGGTATTTTCTAGCGCCTCATCCTGCCTGGTACAACTGATTTTAACGCCGTCATTAGTTTTTGTGGTATCTTTGGAGGTGCTGTTTGGGGATCGAACCAACCTCCGGGCTGATGACTTAACAGATGGATAAATGCATGTAGCGCCATTTTGAGATAAATCCCTGAAACGTTACTTTTTGGTCGGCCGAGTGTACAACCTGTGAGCTTGAGAGGACATTATTTCAACTTAAACATGTCGTCACTGAAACGAAGCATGGATTTACACCAAAACACTTTGAAAAATTTACAGCAGTTAACTGTAATGTAGCTCAATGTAAGTTAAGTTTTAGTACAGTTTCTTCAAAGAATGGAGATCAATAACAAAATGGCACTTCATATATAGTTCTCTCCTGGCCTTTTCCCATTTATCTGGGCACTACCGTGGTTTAAGCTCAGGTTTACACCCGGGATGCCCTTTCTCACACGAACATTATGTGGTGGAATGTATTCACTATTGCGAGTTCCTATGGTGGTTGGTAGTATGGTGTGTTGCATGCAGATGTGTAAGTAGACAATCACAAATATATAGCCCCTGAGCCAGAGGAATTAACTAACAGGGCTAAAATGTCATGACCGGCCGAGAATCGAACCTGGGGCCCTCTAAAACGAAGGTCACTAAGTTGATTGCTCATTTTATTTTATTTTTGTTACTTGTTTAACGTCGCACTGAACACGTGGATGGCGACGATTGGATAGGAGTTGGAAGCGGCCGTTGCTCTTAATTTAGGTACAGTCCCAGCATTTGCCTGGTGTGAAAATCGGAAACCACGGGAAATCATTTTTAGAGCTGCAGACGGTGGAATTCGAACCCACTATCTCCCGAATACAAGCGGGTAGTTACGTGACCCAAGCCGCGCAACCACTTGCTCGGTATAATAAACATGGACACTGTATGGAGGTTCGGCAGAATTCAATTTATTGCTCTGATCAGATGAACCGGTTTTTTTTTTTTTTTTTTTTTTTTTTTTTTTTTTTTTTGTATTCACTTATTGTGAGCAAGACTGGCTGAGATGTAAGATGTTTTCACTTCAATCCCGTCGATATATATATCTTTTATGAAGAAGAAGAAGTAGAACAAGAAGAAAAGCGTCTCGAAACTAATTTTGGCGACTAGTAGAGTAGGATTCTGGCCGGCCCTGGGAAGTGTCGCATGCGCTAGCAGTCTGTACTGCATGCTTAACATTCTCGTAGCGGCTCGACCGGCCCGGCTCCATATAAGCCGTAATGGTTATTACCTCTTCGATTATGATACTCACATCACACGGCATAGTGCACAGCCAGGTGCTGCATTAAGCCGAGGTGGCTGGATCAGTCTTGTCAATATCTAGTGCTCAAAGCAGAACTTCAACCCTATAATTACAAAGAGATGTCTGTCTGGCTGCAGAAATACACTAATTAGATGACTCCCCGTCCTTCCTACTGGCCCACAACCAGGAGCACATGGATGATGACCACGTATTATACACCTTATTTGAAATGTCTAATTTAGTACTGTTACGTCTGTATCATGATCGTTTGTTTAACACGTGATACCCAAAAACCCCAATATGCTACAGCCCTGATGGACCTTGGCCTACCAAGCAACCACTGTTCAGCCCCAATTCCTGCAGATTACGAGGTGACTCATGGTCTATGTGATGAATTCTCTCGGCCATTATTCTTGGCTTTCTACACAGGGGCAGCTATCTCACCGCCAGATAGCTCCTCAATCATAATCTCGTAGACTGAGTGGACCTCAAACCAACCCTGAGGTCCAGGCAAAATTCCTGACCTGCCCGAAAATCGAAACCGGGGCCTTCGAGTGAGAGGCAGGCACACTACCCCTAGACACGCGATAGATTCTCAAAACACTTTCCAAGGGTGATTGATTCAAGGTATGTAAACATACACTCGTTATCTATAAATTATGAAATTATGTTTTAATTCTTCTTAAATTTATTTGGAAATATTCTATGTTCCAAGGGAAATTATCTGGAAGGTTTCCTTTTATTATGTTTGTGGAACGATTTGGCCTGAAGATGTTCTTTCAATATTCACAAAAATGTTTCATATTTACAATAGACTGTTATACCATTCAGCGTTCAGTCTGTAAACGTCTGTGAATTAACAGAACGCCCCCACAATCCTCTATTTGCAACTAGCTCTGTTACCTCGTCGATTTCCAGACCTATTATCATTACATCATTACATCCTTAAAGTTCGAGTCTAACCATCGTAGCCTTGGTCTCCTCTATTTCTCTTACCCCCTATGCCAGAGTTAATTTCTCCGAGGTAACCTATCTTCCTCCATTCGTCTCACATGACTACACTACCGTTTTATGTTCTAAACTTGATTGATTGGTGTGTGTGTGTGATTCTAAACAGGTGGAGAAAGCCGGTGCCAGCACATAGACTACTCCCTTCGAATGACACCACCGGATCTGCTCAAGCCTTAAGGTTCCCATCCGACGGACGAATCACCCTCAACAGATCTCACTCCGTATGAACAATGCGGAGGTATGGAATTTAATCCACTGATAAAATACTGTATACCACCACATCTCCTACCCTGCCGCCCTGACATTTTTTCCCACCAACGGATCATACAGAGTTGACACCTTAACGAACATGGCAACGAGGTGGGCATGTTCTAAAAAAGCTACGGAGACAAACGTAACAGTTCTTTTCTTTGACCTATTGAGTTACAGATAGTACCTTTTAATGGTTGCATCATACTTGCTCCATCAGTTACTGATGGTACACTATGCCTGTCGATCTACCCTAATGATAATTATGTACGATGATAACAAACCTTTATACAAAATTATCGAAAATTCATCACCCTTAGCAAGCTTAAAATGGGTTTATTCATAGACGTGAATTAAAAGAACTCAATTCACAGTTATAAACTGTTCATTTCACTCCTAAAACAACACTTCAATTAAAGATACAAAAGGAGACTTCTTGGGAACCAATGATGTCACAACAGTTTAAGCATCGGCCAAAACGACTTCAGGAATAAATATATTCTCATCGAGCAAGTGGCCGTACAGTTAGGGGCGCGCAGCTCTGAGCTTGCATTGGGAGATAGTAGGTTCGAACCCCACTGTCGGCAGTCCTGAAGATGGTTTTATGCAGTTTCCCGTTTTCATCCCAGGCAAATGCATGGGTTGTGCCTCAATTAAGACCATGACCGCTACCTTCCCACTCCTAGCCATTTCTTCTCCCATCGTAGCCAGAAGACCTATCTGTGTCGGTGCGACGTAAAGCAGATTGCAACAACACAAATATATATTCTCCTCTTCTATATTGTAAATATTTCACTTTGCTACATTTATATGGGCGATCTATTCAATTAGTCTACATCTTTTATCCCCCAGACTGCCAGCATTGTTGCCATCGTCTTTCACTTAAGCACTGACAAATCTATATATTTAATTACAACATTTTAACATTTTCTCATTTATTCTGATTTAGTTATTGGTAATGAGTAAATCATTGTGAAGTACACGAAATTACAATACAAATACAATACAAATTATCACCTCATCTGCGCCCGGGACGTTAAATCGATTGTAATCAGATATACATTTCCTTTTTTTTTTTTTTTTTAAATTTTGCTGTGGTTTAACGTCGCACTGCGTGGCCTTATGAAGGCACAGCCCCAGCCTTTGCCTAGCGTGAAAATAGAGAAGCACGGAAAACCATATTGAGAGCTGGAGATCAAACCTACAATCTCTTCAAAGTAACATTACGGCTCATATTACGCAGACAACTGGATTGTTGAACATTTCTTAGCTCTACTGCTTGTTATTGTATTCAGTAGAATCCTGAAACAATAAATATTCATTAGTCTCAACTTATATCCATTGGGTACAGTATACGAAGCGTATAAACGCTGTGGGGTTTCATTTCACTTCAAACAGTAAAGTTGATAGATAATGAAATACAATATAATTACTTCGCCAGAAACTCAGAATTAATTCTGGACAGAACATTCTCTTGATCACTGCATACAATAGTTGCCGCAAGGACTATTTTATTCTCGCCTCTCGAGGAGCGTAAACTAGTGATCTTTGTGGCACTTCCAAAAGTTACTCATCTTAACATTGCCTTATGGCCAAACATGCCGGCCCCGTGGTGTAAGGGTAGCGTGCCTGCCTCTTACCCGGAGGCCCCGGGTTCGATTCCCGGCCAGGTCAGGGATTTTTACCTGGACCTGAGGGCTGGTCCGAGGTCCACTCAGCCTACGTGATTAGAATTGAGGAGCTATCTGACGGTGAGATAGCGGCCCCGGTCTCGAAAGCCAAGAATAACGGCCGAGAGGACTCGTCGTGCTGACCACACGATACATCGTAATCTGCAGGCCTTCGGGCTGAGCAGCAGTCGCTTGGCAGGTTTTCAAAAATTCTACTACATCTGTTGTGTTAGAACTTCTAAATAAAATTTCCATAATATTTAATTTCGTCGAAGTGTACAGTATGTTAACTATAGTTAGCGGCAATGAAATTTGAACATATAACCTGAATAGAAGAAAGATATCTCACAACTCTTTAATATGAAGATCTACACATTAAATTCCATTTCGAAACATGCCAATATGTAACTGCGGCGATTAGCGCACGTCATAGTTGCATGCAGCGCTTGATATTGTAATGGTTGTCATTTACTAGCCAGCCAATGTTCTCGTTAACAGCGTGGTGCATCATACAGATAGCGACAGTTACAATGAGAACATTGCCCATCGTTAATGAGATGTCCTACACCAAACCACTGCACTTAGGAAACCACTTCCTATCGCGTAAGCTAAAAGCGCCTATATACTTCTTTGATACTGGATTGCAGGGTCAAGAGTAACGCTGAGATAAAAAGAGGATGAACATTCTATGCAAAATATTCTAAAGTTTACATACTCTATATGTTGATGCAAACTGCGTATCATTAATTGTATTGGTACATACCGTTCCTTTTGTTTCGGCGACTTCCTACTAGGCCAGCATAAGCCTAAATCTTCTCCGATTTGTGTGAGGATGAGGTGTTCTGCACCATACTATTGCACTTTGAAAATCACTTCCTAACATGTAAGCTAAAAGTACTCTTGATGCTGGATGTGGGGTATAGCCCTCAATATACCGTTATTACAGTCACTAGACACAAACATTTGCTGTTTTTTTTTACCCTTCATATTTTGACCTGTCCGCCTCTGTCGTGTTGTGGTTACTGATCAGTGTGATTAGCTGCCACTCCCGGGAAGCCCGGGTTCGATTCCCGGCTCTGCCACGAAATTCAAAAAATGTTAACAAGGATTGGAACATGGTACACGCAGTCTCGGGAGGTCAAGTGAGTAGAAGGCGTTCGCCGGGCTGAGTGACTGATACGGTTAAGGCGCCGACCTTCTGACCCCAACTTGGCAGGTTCGATTCTGGCTCAGTCCGGTGGTATTTGAAGGTGCTCAAATACGTCAGCCTCGTGCCAGTAGATTTACTGGCACGTAAAAGAACTCCTGAGGGACTAAATTCCGCCACTCAGCGTCTCCGAAAACCGTAAAAGAGTGGGACGTAAAGAAAATAGCATTATTATTATTAGAAGGCGTTCTCCTACCTCAGCCGTCCTCGAAGTGTTTTTCCGTGGTTTCCCACTTCTTCTCCAGACAAATGCCGAGATAGTCCTGACTTAAAACTACGGCCACTTCCTTCCCTATCTCTTCCATCCCCCAGAAGGCCCCTGTTCACCATAGCAGGTGAGTTCGCCTGGGCGAGGTACGGTACTGGTCCTCCCCCCAGCTGTATCCCTGACCAAATATCTCACGCTCCGGGACACACTGAGGCGGTGGAGGTGGGATTCCTCGCTATGACCGGGGGAGGAACAAAACCTGGGCGTTAAACTGACTATATAAATATTTTGACGTTCCTTATTTCCTTGAATTGCTTTACAATTGCCCATTCTCTTCAGGGAATAAAAATCTGGGTCGAAATCGTGAACACTGTTATCGCATAACTGAACTTCAAATGGTTAATCAGCTGAAGGACAAAACAAGAAATATATGTGCGAGAGTCGCACCAAAAATGACACCTTTACACCATCTGGCGATCGTCTCAAACGCTTTTAAAATAAATAGTTTAATAAAACTCCCGGGCGAGTTGGCCATGCGGTTTGGACCTCGCAGCTGTGAGCTTGCATCCGGGTGATAGTGGGTTCGAACCCCACTGTCGGCAGCCCTGAAGATGGTTTTCCGTGGTTTCCTATTTTCACACCAGGCCAATGCTTCTGGTGCTGTACCTTAATTAAGGACAAGGCCACTTCCTTTCCAATCTTAGCCCTTTCCTATCTCATCGTCACCATAGGAGCTATCTGTATCGGTGCGACGAAAACAAATTGTAAAAACATTTAATAAAACTTGCGACTGGCAACAGATTATGTTATTTCATAAAGAATTAAGTCAGTCACGAACAAGGCCGTCCTTAAAAAATATGATCATGTTTAAGATGTTTAAACATGTTTTGGCTTTGTCCGAAATTAAATAATTTTTTCTTCCGTTCAAAAACCTTTAATACCACTTAACGTGTTCAGAGTTCTGCGAATGGACAACGATCTACCAAAAAATTGGCGATTTTCCGCCCAAATAATAGAAATACTCGGTTGCCAAGACTGTGGAGGACTTTCTTGGCAAACGATCCACGCTGGTTGTGTTATGGAAGCTATTCAAATCTATTGAGCCGCTTGCTTCATGAATAGATTATCATTTCGCTCAACAACCTTGATGCATGGAATCAATATTAGAATTTACATACAAGCATACGCTCTCCCTAGCCAAGATCAATTCTTGGCGTGACTTGACTTTAAAGCGCACTTTCGCGCCCCTCTTCCGTGACAAAAAAATTTCCATTTTATAACAGACCACCAAAATATGTTGATATTTGGCATACAGGATCAAGGTTAAAAATACTTCATCCATGGAGAGAGAATATTGTAAAGAAAAGTAATAGAATTTTATCAGACTCTATAACATCACACCAAGCTCCACCAGAGTAACAAAAGACCAGATTCACTCAACCCAGTTAGCAGAAAATATATTACTATTATACATTAATTCTGCGAGCCTACATGGCTCAGACGGCAGCGCGTCGGCCTCTCACCGCTGGATACCGTGGTTCAAATTCCGGTCACTCCATGTGAGATTTGTGCTGCACAAAGCGGAGGCGGGACAGGTTTTTCTCCCGGTACTCCGGTTTTCCCTGTCATCTTTCATTCCAGCAACACTCTCCATTATCATTTCATAGCATTTATCACTAATTAATAAATCACCTTGGGAGTGGCGACCCCATTGTAATAACAGCCTATATATGTTTCATTCATTACATCCCTGACCCGGTCAATGACTGGAAAACAGGTTGTAGGTTTTCATTTTTAATTAATTCTGCAGAAAAGTCGGGGCAGCTTTCGTTTCAATATTTTCTTCACTCTTACAGGACCAATTAACGATATATCGGAAAATGAAAAAGAAAAAACGCCTGATAATATATTTCCAATGACTGTACAAGCTTTAAAAACTAGATGGCGATATTTCACCGGGGTTTTAAATTAATGCTGGAAATTAAACGTGTTATGGTCTTCTCAGGCCAACTCTCCTTATGCAAGTCCGGTCCTAAAAGAGTTTATACTATTTAAACATTAAAAACAGGGTGGCCCAATCAAATTCACAGTTACAAGTCACCATTATTCTCTATTTTTTTGAAAACTCCTGCGCTCTCCAGTGTGCTGATCGTGGTTGTGATGATTATTGTGATTATTGTTTTGATGGAATGTACAACTAGACAGCGTGTTAATTATAAAAAAAGTGTTAATTTTAAACATAACATTGTCAATCTGAACGTTTTAAAAACCTTCGCTCCCCGATGAACAACCTATGGTACAGACTCTTCGGAAGAAACTGAGAGATCAGCAGTTTGAAACATGGGAAAAACTACCACATCGTGGAAAAGGTGTCTTGCATTTTTAGTAATGGACACAAACACCTGGATTACAACGAAGAAAGGACTTTCAACTTCCCAATGTACTAATGCCATTAAAATGAACTGCAATGTGATAGCAGTCCGAAGCGTTCCCGGTAGAAGCCAAGAAAACCGTTGCCGTCACTGCAACGAGATAGAAACCCTCCCTCATGTTCTTGGTTTCTGCTCGAAAGGGGAACTATTGAGAAATAACAGGCACCATAGGGTCAGGAGCAATATTGCAGAACTTCTCAAAAAATGTGACAGATTTGAAGTCTTTGAAGAAGAGCACTGTACCTCTAGCGATGGATCCAGTAAACGTGCAGACAGAGAAACATCGGCGTTGTTATTGATCCAACAATAAGGTTTGCGAGTAACAGTTCACAGGCCGATGAAGTTGATTCTGAAAAGAAGATACACTACGAACCCTGTTTTAAGTACTTCGAAGAGAAGTATCACATACCCGTCAGTTGCTGGGAGGTGATTGGGTTACTCTTCGGTGCGCGAGGATCTTCAAAATTTTCAGTGAATTTCTTCCTTCGTTTTGGTATTCCTGTTTCGTATCTAAATATATTATTTGCTTAGATATTTTACGAGATTCATTGGCAATGGTAAATCATGTGTAAAGAAAAAAAGTTTTCCTGGTCGGGGATAGCTGTAGGTCTACAACAGGGGAAATTTAAAAAAAATTCAAAATTCAATATATATAAGCTCATTTTATCTTAAGATAAAGAGTGCGGAAATTATTATTTATCTATTTGATGTTGTTACCGTACGGTACCCCTTGTTCTAGGGCAGCTATCCCTTGTGGATTCTCTCTCTCTCTCTCAGAAAGGTTACATAAAATTAATTTCAGAATGTTTTTCACCAGATTCATAACGGAAACTGATACATTTATGCCCCTTCCCAGTCCGTAATTGTGATTTCAATGTAGAAAACAAATCAAGGGTTCTGCCAGTTTTCAATTAGAATTTTAAGGACATTTAAATTGTTTTTCACTGTATCCATTGACGGTTCTCCTTTTCAGAAATAGAATTTTGTTTAATTGTCAGAATTAATTTAAAACCTCCAAGAAATATAGAAATTAGATATTTCGTTTATAGTAATAGTATAGTAAATTTTAATGTTCTTCAGTTAGGTGATATTATAGTCTACCACTGTCAAAAGAGACATTTCTATCACACTTACACTTGAGAAAAAATCCTATTCTTCGACTCCTCAGTAGCACAAATAAAATATTGATCTAGTAGACACTCCATCTACTCCAAATATGAATACATTGAAATTTCTGACGAAGACTAAGATTAACGCCTGTCTCGTTTCCTAGACCTCCCCCCCCCCACACACACACACACAGAGCTTTACCATTCTCGTTATATCGCTCTGATCAATACACCGGCCACTGTTTTGAGAGTGTTGAAATTCAACTACGGTAACATCTCCACGCACATCGTTGCAGTTTTAACAGTTTAGCGTGTGTGGCTACTTACCATTGCAGATTTTCTGTCTACGCGAAATAGCTATAGTGGACTTAAATAATAATATTACAAGGTTCGACAGGTTTAAGCAATTTACAGATAGAAGCAGACAGTACCCATACCTTAATTTAATAAGCACGGACGTTATTCACACTGAAATGATCGACCTCCAACAGTACTTAAATACGAGACACCCATGCACTTTGAAGAACTCTTTAGTCTCTCACAGAGCAGCTGATGGGATGCTTAGAAAAAAACAACTATGTATCAGGGGCAGTGCGCGGTATTGCTGCAGTGTTGCACAACTCCCAAAAATGAAACACTTCATTTGCCGTCATTTCTTCTATTTTTATAGTTTAATAAACTTAACATGTAATTTTAAAATATGTTAAAATCCATCATATTTTGTCTTTCGATGTACTAATGCTTCGCAATGGACCAATAAACGCTGCTGACTTCGAATCACACTTAGGGGGTTTGCTTTCCTACGGCAACTACCTAGCGGATAGCGCGGCGCAATGTAGTTTGTTTTCTTTTCTTGCCATTTGCTTTAAATCGCACCGACACAGATAGGCCTTATGGCGATGATGGTATAGGAAAGGCCTAGGAATGGGAAGGAAGCGGTCGTGGCCTTCGTTAAGGTACAGCCCCAGCATTTGCCTGGTGTGAAAATGGTAAACCACGGAAAACCATCTTCAGGGTTGCCGACAGTGGCGTTCGAACCCACTATCCCCCGGATGCAAGCTCATAGCTGCGCGTCTCTAACCGCACGGCCAACTCGCCCGGTGCAATGTAGTTTCAGCAGACGAGCATTAAGTATCAGGTAGCACTTTCGTCAGTATTCGCGGTTGGGTGTTACACGAGAACAGCAAGCACCCTGTCGAGAAACAATCCCAAATGTCCCCATTAGATTACACCACTTTGACTTCATTCCTGCTTTCTCTCCTCTCGCAACGATTTTCTTTTCCACGCCACTAGGGCACCCCATACTGTACCACCCACAATATTACCAACATTTAGCATCAATGAAAAATAGGAGGGCAAGTTTTCAATTCAAGTGAGGTAAGAATAACTGTAGTTATACTTTATAATTAGCCTCTTGTTTCTTGTCTTTTAATTGCCGGGTATATTTCAGTTTTAATTTAGTTCATTACTAAACGATTATAGAGTTTCCTATTATTTATGTAAGCTTCTCATATAAAAATGTGACACTGAAAATTTTGGTGCAACACCCAGCTTCGGATACCACCAGTCGCCATTGCTATTAATATACAACTTGTTACATGGTTCCTTCTGTATCTACAAGGGAACAGAAACCAGAAACCAATCCCCATTCCATTACAAATAACCTCTTAACATGTTAAACAGTAACACATGCAGCCTAAATAAATTGATCCAAAAAATCATGACAACTTCCAGAACCAGTGTACTCATGCCTCATCTGGTGGCAACATTACGAAGTCATGCATTTCCTATTTCCAACACCGGCACACTTTCGAAGATAAAAATTAGTTCCAATAACTTAGGAAAATACCCCCATTGTATAGCGTTCAAAAAAGTTTTGCGTAGTACGATTTCACACTGTGCATGTCACGGTACCTCCAATACGTTTTCAGTATGCACTTTAGGCCAACGTCAGAGTCACTTCGTGATATTAAACACGGATCATGTCCGATATTTTCCCGATACGAGGCATTTGTCGTGTCGGTCAGTTTCATAACATCACTTCTAAGGTCGCTGGTATATAGACAGCACGTTTAGGACTGATTGAGAGGTAAACATGACAAGCGTACGCATTTCTGGTACTGACCTCATTAAAAATTGTAACATTGCTGCAGAGAGGATGATAACGAGTGGATGTCACCGCTCGATGAGTGAGTCAAGAATGCTGTTTGCATATTCGGGAAAAAATTCAGGGAGAGACAAACGTTTGCTGATTGAAAACGGATAAGCACGCAAAACAACTTCCTGGGAGGATCGGTATTTGTTGCTTTCACACGGTCCACCGCCTCCACACCACCACGGGTGTAGAAAGGGGACCGGAGTATGCAGACGAGACTCGTAACGTGGCGGGACCTGTCTCGTCGACACCAGGCTGTTGTCAACCGGCCTGAAGTCCCTTCAAGTCTTGGCGACAGGAAAGCTCAAGTGTCCTTGGTCCCGAGTTTGACTTTGGACCATGGACGCGAACGTTATCCTTGGGATTTATAATCTTATGAAAAGAAGATTGAGGAGAAAGAAGAGTATTAGGGTTCACTGGGTACAGTCCGACAAAATTTGGAATCACTTCTTGGGAAAATTCAGTCCACATTTTTTGATGTTTATTTATTTTATTTTAATAGTTTGTCATTCGTAAATCCCACAGACATTTTGTATTTCAATTATTAATTTTTCAGCATCTATGAATGGAACCGACATTTTGTGACAAAAACGTGGAGCTTGTGGCGCACACGATGTTGACCGTCTGAACGAACTAATCTGATTTAGTGAGCTACGGTACCTGTCACCAAGAGTGGAAGACACTTCAGGCCGTTTGACAGCAGCCTACTGTTGACGAGAGTGGGAGATGGCGCCACCCGAAGTGTCTCGTCTGAATACTCCAGGCCCCTTTCTACACCTGTGATAAGTGGAGTGACGTGGAAAGCAGGGGATCGTGTGAAAGGGGTCTTGGGCCCAGCCCACTACTACTGCCACCTCGTACCTCTACGATCTTCCGACGGACACTGGAGTGAAGGTGTCAGATCACACAGTGCGAAATAGGCTGCACGATTGAGGACTGGTATCAAGGCGACCTGTACCGAAAGCTCTCCTTAAACCTCATAATGATGTAGTTCGTGTGAAGGGGGCAACAACTCATAGCCCATTGCAGAGGGAACAGTGGAAGTGTACGCAGGGGTTCCGTCATGTTTTAGGGTGGGATCCCATTTGATTGGCGTACGCCTCTAATTCCTACCCAGTGTATACAGAGACAACATCCTCCAACCTGTAGTTACGGGATTAGCTGTTGCTGTAGGCGAGGGCACGTGTCTAGAGCCACATTAGTCAGTCAGTTCCTTAAGACGCATGGCATACAGCGAATGGTGACTGACAAATTCTGCGGTCATAAACTGTGTTGAACATGGATGGCGCGAAATGAATACAGCCATTGCCCAACGTCTGAATCGTGATTGTCTTTGTAAGGACCATACCTGCGTGATCATCTGCCCCAAGTGAAGGAATGAGCAATCCAAGAAATTGGGGACAAAGAATCACCGAGCAGTACGAGCAAAATGTCATTACTTCCAATGTCCAAAGTCAATTTTCCTTCTTCTACCACTCTTCCCATACCTGTGGGATCTCGGGTGAGAACTGTACAACACAAGCGGATTTGGCCCTGTTTAACGACTGGATGCCCCTTCTGACACCAACCCTTCGTGGAGGATGTAATCACTATTGCGTGTGTCTGCGGTGGTTCGTACTGTGGTAAGTTGTCTGAATATGAAACGAGTGTTGGAAAAATCTGAGGCGATTAAAATCCTCGACCCGGATGGGAATCAAACCCGGGACCCTCTGAAGCGAAGGCTTTAACGTTGTCCATTCATCCAGGAGTCGGAATATCTAGATCTACTAAAACTGATAAACAAGAACATAACAGTGATTTACTGTTGGTTGTTGAGGTGTGCTCTGTATTTTCTGCTGTCACACAGCTTCGCTTGATAGCATTACTGCCGTAATTGTACAGAGGCTAACCCGTCAACAACGTGTACAGAAACTAGTAATACATTTAACTTCCTTTCCACATTCAGATGTTTCTCCCATGTTAAAAAATCCTGATAACAAATCCTTAACGAAGAAATCAAAGAGTACTCAAATCTAAAATTACAGAATATATCGTAAAAAACGCACCAATTTCGCATTTAATTGCGCGTGCTGTGTGGCAAAGTATCATCAGCACTTAAAATCATTTTTCACATATATTAGCCCACTTCGTGCATTTGCTGCTCACCTAAATATCGATCCCTAGTAATCATATATATATATATTCCGCCCATTTCCCCCCTTAGTTATTAAATATACATATAGGGAAATAATTAATGTTCCGAGCCTCAGAATCAATAAATAAGGGACTTTAATTAATCTCTGGAGAGACAAAAAGGCAACGACGCTTTTGTTTCTGTCAATACCCATAAAATTTACGTTATTAACTTGGGAAGAGTACAGCATCATCAAAGGGTGTAGAGAGATGTTTATACAACCCAGATGGGAAGGGTGGGGTTCTTTGATTTAGGAAACACAAGAGACGGCAACGTTGTTTTGCAACCAAACATTTTTTTTTTCGGGAATTAGAAACGCTCGCGCCTTTGAGTTCGAGCATATTTTGGCTCCAATTAATATTTCCACTTCATATACATGAAAGAAATATATATTTTTTATTTAAAACGCAGGCAAATATTTTACACGAGAGTTGTACGACTGACCAAACACTAAAAGAGTATGATTACGTTCGTTCCCTATCACTACAGACTCTCAACAAGACTGAGGGTGGTTGCCTAGTAGTAGGGCCTACTTCCTCTTAAAACAATAATCACCACCACCACCTCTCAACAAGACTAATGATATCTACAGTAAAAGATAGAAGCGTTTGAGTACAACAAATTCAAGTCTGCACAGGTTTTGATCAGAGAAAAAAATACTTTAAAATTTAAAGATGCCTGATATAAGTACTTTTAAATCAGTCACCCGGCAAAATTGATGAAAATTGCTAACTAGTATTTCACCACAAAGTGCAGCTCCCTTTGTGGATCAGCGGAAGGGTGTCGACATATGGATCCTAGGATCACGGGTTCATAGCCGGCAGAGGTTGTCGGAGATTTGGAGGGTGGTAGAAAGTCCATTCAACAATTCATGTCGTACGAAGTCGGCGTGTAAAAGATGTCTGCTGACACGTAGAGAATTCCGGGTTAGTCTATATTCTTGCAAAACGTCGAAATGAACGGGCAAGCAGCCTACATGGTGTCACATCAAAGTATTTGTCCACAGTAGCTGAGGCCATTAATTCTAGTGACCCCGAACAATCGGAATTAACCAATGAAGGTTAAAATCCCCGAACGACGAGGAATCGAACGCGGGACCACTTGGACCATATAAGCCATAAGGCTGGCCACGCAGGAGATGATGATGAACTAAACATGAGGACTAATATTTGTTCCTGCCTAATCTGTTTTACGAATTTTCCATTGCAACATTCGGACAGGACAAGGAAAGTACTGTACTACACAATACGGCCACTGTCTTCTGGATAAAGATGGTCACAGAGTGTGGGATAACTTTAAACAGATTTATACACGTTTAGGAACAAACTGGAAATCTTTAGAATGGGCAGAGTGGCACAAATGGAAGTTCATTAATCCCCTGTTGACTGTATAGGTTTCCAATTCTCGGATGGTCCGGCTCCTTGGCTGAATGGTCAGCGCAGTGTTCTTCGGTTCAGAGGGCCCCTGATTCGATTCCCGGCCGGATCGGAGATTTTAACCTTAAATAGTTAATTCCCTTGGCTCGGGGAATGGGTGTTTGTGCTGTCCCCAACATCCCTGCATCTCAAACATCACACATAACACTATCCTCCACTACAATAACACGCAGTTACTTACCCATGGCAGATGCCGCCCACCCTCATCGGAGGTCTGCCTTACAAGGGCTGCACCATGCTAGAAATAGCCACACGAAGTTATCATTCTCGGGTTGTAATTCATCTACACCTTTTTATTTTCTATTTATGTTTTAAAATTATATTTGTTGTCGGCTCTCGCAACTTGTGCTAACCTTTTCATTTCTACGTCACTACAGTACTTCATTCTACTTCTCCTCTTATCTTTCTTTCGTAATTTGTTTACCTTCCAGGGTAGGTTTATCCCTCGGACTCAGCGAGGGATCTCACCTCTACCGCCTCAAGGGCAGTGTTCTGGAGCGCGAGACCACTGGGCCGGGGATACAACTGTGGAGGAGGGCCAGTACCTCGCCCAGGCGGCCTCACCTGCTATCCACCTCCGTAGCGTAACGGTTAGCGTTATTAGCTGCCGTCCTCTAGGGCCCGAGTTCGATTCCCGGTATTGCCAGCAATTTAAGAAGGCAAGGAGGGATGGTATGTGGTTGAAATGGCAGCTGAGCCTGAAAAGATCTGCGCCACCTCAGGATGAGGACAGGAGTTTACTTCACTTCATTCGCGATCCTATCTACCCATCTTAGCTGTAGAATTCTTCTGTAGCACCATATTTCAAAAGCTTTCTCCTTCTCACTGCCCATATTTCACTTCATATTTCAGTTCCATACAGTGCCATACTCCAGAAAAAGTCTTTAAAAACTTTTCATGCTTGATGTAAGCAAATTATGGAATGTATTTATAATTAATTTGCCTCCTTTAACACTTAATTTCCTAATCTGATAAATATCCTGCATCATCTGATTTTATATGAATCCTACATTCCGTTACGTTTGTTAAATTTATTTAGTTTCATCTTGTGGCTGGCCCCGCGGTCTACGAACTGCGATTTTGCCTCTCATTAGAAGACCCTGAGATAAATTCCTGGCCAGTTCCGGATGTTCTACCTAGACCTGAGGTCCATTCGGCCTCTGTAAAAATAATTGAAGCGCTATTCGATGGAGAGACAGTGGCCCCGGTCTAGAAAGCCAAAAATAACGGCCGAGCGGATTCTTCGTGCAGACTATGCGTCCCCTCGTAATCTATAGGTCTTCAGGCTATAGTAGGGCAACGCTAATCAACGCTCTGACACCACCAGGTTTGTTTATGCTCATCTTGCACTCCTCTCAAGACTGTGTCTATTTCCATTCAGCCATTTCTGGACATCTTCTTTACAAGAAGCCAGATACACGTATGGAATATTTTAGCAGGACATAGTTTACAAAGACCTGAAATTTATTTAATGACCCTTTGGGATTTTTTCAATTAAGACAGCCTTTGATGTTTGACTTGAACAGAAAACGACTATGCACTAAATGTTTAAGTAATCCTACCCACTTCCTCATAAGATCATATTTAAGAAAACTGTCTCACCTGCTACTGATCAGGAGACGGAATATTGTATTTATAGACACCATTAGGCTGGCGGCAAGAGCGCTAAGACAGCATTTTACGAGCAGCGTTGCACGCTAGTCCTGTCTAGAGGATATCCGCACAGCTTGCTATTTAGTCTACCTCCATCGGACTCCACGTCGATATGACAGTGATATTTCAAAAAGCAACGAATGTAAACGCTTTGGTTATTTCAGTTTTTTAATTTGTTTCACGACATACCGAAAAACAAATGTCTTGTAGCGGCGATGGGATAGGAAAGGGCTAGGAGCGGGAAGGATGCGACCACGGCCTTAATTAAGGTGAGAAAATGGGAAACGACGGAAAACTATCCGCAGGGCTGCCGACAGTGGGATTTGAACCCACTATCTCCCGAACGCAAGCTGACAGTTACGTGCTCAAAACACGCGGCCACGCGCTCGGTCTCGTTGTTTCACAAGTGGCGAGACAAGCTCATCATCGTTCACCAAATAATAAATAATAAAAGGCCAGGAGTAATGCAACCATGAACTGCATTGAAATAAATTGGTCCTAACTTTTCACTTAGGCTGCAATTTGCGAAGGAATCCACGGCCTCAATCATCGATTTTTTTTTTTTTAATCTTTAAATAACAATCGTATGCCTTAGTTACCATGTGCCATCTAGGCGGTCAGTGTGTCAATTTCGAAGTTGCGTTTTACTTCACCAGATGGCAGAGAAATGGATAGCTGTACGGCGATGATATTTTACATGCCGATATTATACATGGAGTGACGAATGGAATTTTTTTTTTTTTTGCCCTTCAAAAATCCCACTATCTTGTGGGTCTGGAGGCCGACATTCTACCACTGATCCACTAAGGTAATAATAATAATAATAATAATAATAATAATAATAATAATAATAATAATAATAATAATAATAATAATAATAATGAGCAAAAGCAGAACAGCGGTTGGACAGAAGAGAGAAGACAGGCGGCCAGAGAAAGAATAAGCGCTTTTGGGCTGCAAAAAAGGGCTTCCACAAATGCCTTTTAGTTACTTGATGTAGTCACTAATGGTCCTAAACGAGTAATAATAATAATAATAATAATAATAATAATAATAATAATAATAATAATAATAATAATAATATCTAGCTTCTTGGCAAAATGGTCAGCGTCGCTGTCCTGGTCGATTCCAGGCCAGTACGGAGATTAAAGCCACGTTTGGTTAATTCCTCTGGCTTGGGGTCTGAGTGTTTGTATTTGTCTTCTTCTTGTATGCACACAGAATCATTTAAATACAACTACTATTTTTTTCAAGTTGCTTTACGTCGCACCGACACAGATAGGTCTTATGGCGACGATGGGACATGAAAGGGCTAGGAGTGGAAAGAAAGCGGTCGTAGCCTTAAGTGAGGTACAGCCCTAGCATTTGCCTGTTGTGAAAATGGGAAACCACGGAAAAATCATCTTCAGGGCTGCCGACAGTGGGGTTCGAACCCACTATCTCCCGAATACTGGATATTGGCCACACTTAAGCGACTGCAGCTATGAAGCTCGGTACTACTACGTAGTGAGTTTGTCCTGTGTAGGCCTAATTGAAATAAATTAGTTACTGTCATCTTACGGTGCACGGCAACTAGTCGTGGTTTCTTCTGACGATTCAAAAACAAAGATCTTGGGAAAATGTCGCAAATTGAGCTATACTGATGGAAATAAACGCATAAACTTGACTTAGTGGAAGTTTTAAAATGGATAATAATGCTTACATTTGGCCAGCATTTGGTTTTTCCCCCTAACAGTTTAACGTCGTGCTAACTCGTATTAGTATTCAGCAGCGATACGATAGGTTTAAAGCTGAGAAGGAAGCTGCCGTGCCCTCAATCAAGACGCAGCCAAGCATTTGAAAATAGAAATCTATAAAATATAATCTTCAAGGATGCCGATGTCGGGATTCGAACCCACCATCTCCGAAATGCAAGGTTTGCAGCTACAAAGCTCTAACCGCGTAGCCTACTCACTCGGTGGGTTAAAAAAGGTGTGCAGGTTTTAACCCCATCGCGAGTCTTGCTGAAAATTGTATCCAGGGAAATATTATGGCGGTGCCTCCATGAAGAACACGTTCTTATTAGCTTCACGGTCTTTTCCCCCAATTTAATAGAGTCGACATTTGATTTAGATCTGGCCCAGTTTTACGGTCGGATGCCAATCCCATACGGAGAGATATATTCACAATTGCATGTTTCTATGGTGGTTAGTAGTGCGGTACTCTATGTGGATGAAGTGAATTAAGACTCCACTGTATGTTACATAGCACCAGAACGTTGCACTTTAAAAACATTACATTCCTTCATAAAGAGCCTCCGTGACTCAGGTGGCAGCGCGTCGGCCTCTCACCGCTGGGTTCCGTGATTCAAATCCCGGTGACCCCATGCGAGATTTGTGCTGGACAAAGCGGAGGCGAGGCAGGATTTTCTCCGCGTACTCCAGTTTCCCCCCGTCATCTTTCATTCTAACAACACTCTCCAATGTCATTTCATTTCATCTGTCAGTCATTAATCATTGCCCCAGAGGAGTGGTACAAGCCTCGGCAGCCGGCACAATTCCCATCCTCCCCGCATTCATTCCATCCCTGACCCGGTCACTGACTGGAAAACAGGTTGTAGGTTTTTCATTCCTTCATGAAATATGTATTTAAAAATAAAATTATGAATGAATTGGGATCGCATTTTTACGTTTTTTCTCTCAGTTTTAGGTCCTTTTTTTGATATTCTAGGTTTTCTTACAGGTCCTTTTTTAGGCAATTTATAAGTCTTCAACTTCCGAGCCCTAGAATCACATTACTGCAAACTATTCAGGCTAATATCACGTATTAGTAAATAAATAAAAATATGATCACAATGCCCTAGGACTCGAAATTATAATACAAGAACAACAACTTTTAACCACATCTCCGAATGGTGCGAGTGGAAATGTTAGAGGGCACGAGCGACGAAGCGAGCGTCTTTTGCGACAACATGCCTGTGTGAAATTGGATTTTCACTGTACACTGCCACAAAAGCTAACTATGCACAGAAATAGATTGGACACTGTCACAAAAGCAAAAGACCGGAATAGATTGGACACTGGATACAGGCGCGTACTAGTACAGTAGTAATTTCGCAGTATGCACGTTTAAAAACTTGCTGTATAGCTATGACAGACATTGTGACAGTTGTAATCAGGCTTGTGTCGCACTCGGCTGATGAGCAGTTTTCGGAAGATTATGTCGTGATTATCTGAAACAATCCCCGAACAGTAATGCCAGATGCGCTCACTCTCATGCGTAAAATGCACTTCATCAAGAAACTGTAATATTAAATGAGCTTTCTAGAAAGTTGCACTCAACGGGCGAACAGAAAGTAGGTTATTTAATTACGAACATACTCACTACTGATGATTTAATCATTTTAAATCAATAATCATTCAGTAATGAAATTTATAAAAAAAAGTGTCATAAATGATTTTGTATGTCCAACCCTTGTCTCGTTTGGTCGGATATAAGGTGAGATGAATTTGTCGTGGAGGGTTTTTATGAACGGATGCCCTTCCTGACGTCAACCTCAACAGAGGAGTTAATGACATGAAATGAAGGACGTAATAATACTAATAATAATAAGAAGAAAATGAAATGGTGTATGGCTTTTAGTGCCGGGAGTGTCCGAGGACATGTTCGGCTCGCCAGGTGCAGGACTCTTGATTTGACTCCCGTAGGCGACCTGCGCGTCATGAAGAAGATTAAATGATGATGAAGACTACACATACACCCAGCCCTCATGCCAGCGAAATTAACCAATGATGATTAAAATTCCCGACCGTACCGGGAATCGAACCCGGGACCCCTGTGGCCAAAGGCCAACACGCTAAGCCATTTAGCCTTGGAGCCGGACATAATAATAACAATAATTTATGACCTCAGCTACCGTATGCATACATTTCAATTTGACGCCATCTGGCTGTCTGCTCGTCAATTTCGACGTTCAGTTTTACTCTAGGCCCACTAGACGGCAGACCGAGTAAGCCGGATTCCTCTTGGGCACCTGTGGCTGAGATTTTAATTAATATTGTAGTGTAAACATCAAACGTGTCACCAGAGATCTTTTACATGCCGACATCGTACGACCTGGAGTGTCGAATGGACTTTTTCCACTCTTCAAAAATCCGACTACCTCTGCCGGGTTTGAACCCGTTATCTTGGGATCCAGAGGCCGACACTGTACTATTGATCCACAGAGGTAGCTTATGAATGACGTGATATATGATAGTAGAAAGGGGGAGGGTGAAACCGGAGTAATCATGTCGAATAGCACCAAGGGGTCTGCTCAAGGCTTAACGTCTCCATCCGACGGACGTATCGCCATCAACAGCTTCGTATGTCTTTACTCCATATGAGCACTGCGGTGATGTTTGGAATGTAATCCAGGCTTTCTGCCTTGAAATCTTCAGTAAGTATTTTAAGAAACCATCTTCGGTGATTTTCTTCAACATTCAATAGATGTTTATTTATTTTTACATTACGCGCTTTTAGCTGGTACTTACTTCGTCTTTTAGGCAACCTCTAAATTGAGGAAGTGTTACTACCTAATAAATGTATAAAAGAAGGTACTTCTCTCCTGGTTAACACACCGTAAGTCGGATGTGTGAACAACATACTCTTGTTGGATTCTCTCCCTTTCTCCTCTTCTTCATCCCTTGTAATATGACTAGCGAAACTACTTAGCAACTGATTAAAAGTACATAACAAAACGCCTCCAGTGCCGTGTACTCGCTATTGGAAAGGAATTTAATCCTACCCCTCCAGGGAGGGAAGGGAAGTACGCCACGGAAACAAACTTCCCTTCATTTCACATCACATCAAGGGTGGAAAACTTCTCAAATATTCGGTCAATTAGAAGCCTCTTATGCAGAGTCGTCTGCTACATCGGTATGTTCACTTATATTCTAGGGTAACACATCGGTGTCATCCCCCTTGTAAATAGGTGATATCATAAATATGACAGCATCGATGTCATGAAATTATGAAGCGTATGACAACTTACACCTCTATGGGTAAAAATGGATTTAATTTTTTCCTCGTAGAGTACTACCTGATATAGGACCCGTCGTTGATAGGTTAATTTTTTGTAAATTCATCTTTATAACAGAGGAGAGTAAGTACACTTCTAAACAGTGAGTCAAAGTAATGCTATTTTTGAAAAGACTGAAAGCATGACAAATATAAGAACAAGTGTGAGGACTCCTCGAGTTCAAGCGCGCTCCGCCAGGCAGCGCTAGAATGGGCAAGCTCCACAGTATACTAGTATGTAATTTTTTTTGCTAGTTGCTTTACGTCGCGCCGACACAGATAGGTCTTATGGCGACGATGGGACAGGGAAGGGCTGGGAGTGAGAAGGAAGCGGCCGTGGCCTTAATTAAGGTACAGCCCCAGCATTTGCCTGGAGTGAAAATGGGAAACCACGGAAAACCATTTCAGGGCTGCCGACAGTGGGAGTATATAATTAAATGCCTGTGCATTTCTAATCTGCTTCTTCAGCAAATTAATCCTCGATTTTTCTGAATTGAGACTGGATATAGCTCGAATTAAATTTCGAATAGTATTTTTTAGGCGCCTATTGAGCGATAATATTGTCTTTTCGGCATCCGAAAGTACACTAGACTATCATATCACCAGAGAAACGAACATGGCAAATTCTGCTATTATGCGTTAACTCAGTGTCCTTCCGTAGAATACCTCCGGCCCATTATTCAAATTGATTTATATTCTTCGGTGTTGAAAAAATAGCTTTTCATCAACTACTCTACCATAGCCTGACTTATAGCCAGTACGGCATGCTGAACTATTAAATTAATCAAGCCACATACGATACATGCTTGAAGTACACAACACACAATGAACTGAGTTTAGGAACTGAAAGCAAAAAAAATTCAACTTATTTACCGAAATATCTCGCACAGTAATATCTGCCGCACTTTTCTATGCCTGGCTTGCCAGAATTACTGGAGCACATGCTTCCAGTGCTTGCAGTGGTGGGACCACAAACTACCATGCTGTAATGGCTGAGTCTTTACACTTGGTCTTATATTCGTCATGCTGAAAGTATGCTTTAACAAGTTAAAGCGAGTTTCCTAGAGAACCATTAAGGTTACAATGAAGATTCATAAGTTATACCGAGCTCGATAGCTGCAGTCGCTTAAGCGCGGCCAGTATCCAGTATTCGGGAGATAGTAGGTTCGAACCCCACTGTCGGCAGCCCTGAAAATGGTTTTCCGTGGTTTCCCATTTTTTTGCTAGGGGCTTTACGTCGCACCGACACAGATAGGTCTTATGGCGACGATGGGATAGGAAAGGCCTAGGAGTTGGAAGGAAGCGGCCGTGGCCTTAATTAAGGTACAGCCCCAGCATTTGCCTGGTGTGAAAATGGGAAACCACGGAAAACCATCTTCAGGGCTGCCGATAGTGGGATTCGAACCTACTATCTCCCGGATGCAAGCTCACAGCCGCGCGCCTCTACGCGCACGGCCAACTCGCCCGGTGTTTCCCATTTTCACACCAGGCAAATGCTGGGGCTGTACCTTAATTAAGGCCACGGCCGCTTCCTTCCCACTCCTAGCTCTTTCCTGTCCCTTCGTCGCCGTAAGACCTATCTGTGTCGGTGCGACGTAAAACAACTAGCAAAAAAAGCATAAGTTATAGACAGACTTGTTTGTACAAACATAATTTTAAATACCTGTGCTGGACTTTATTTTGAAATAAGACTAACCATACGGGAATTATTTTAATTTTCAGAGGATAAACCACATGCAAGTTCCGTAATGCACGTGCCATCATTCAGAACGGCGGATGCAGAAAGGGTCTTGGCCCACAAGTGTCTACGGCTGGCCCGTGGTTCGACAGCTCTGCTCTCCGTCCGACCAACCGAGCTACGAGGGGTGTACGTGGCTCTACGCCTCTGTATTCGGGAGACGGGGAGGGGCTGGTCACCCACCGTCGGATGTGCTGGAGAATGGTTTTCCATGGTTTTCCATTCTCCTGCACTAACAAGGGGAGGCTATGGCGTATGGGTAACCGATTCGATCCATCTTTGGTACACTTGTAGGACATGGCCAGGAGTATAACAGGTGCAAGTAGTAAGGCGCAATTCTCAGCCGTTTCCGAAAAATTAATGAAAAATTCCAGTGCGCTTATGTGCAAGCTATACTTGCGAAAAACGCAACGAGCTTGTGGCACAGCAGTAAGAGCTCCGTTTCGTAAGCGCGGGATCGAATCCTGCCGATGGACGATTTTTTTCAAATATTTAACATCTCTCATAAACTAAGGTGTCATCACTAATGTTCATTTTACAATCAATTACAATAAATTATTTTTTAGCGGGAAAGAGGTTCTGCAAAAATCGTACAAAAAAGCAAAAATATGGCATTTATCACTTGAGCAAGATGCCGCAATAATTATGGTTTCTCCTGCTTCTATGACCAATATCATCCTAGTTCATCCAGTAATTCGTCGCGCGAACAGCACGATAGTCCGCCTCTGTGGGGTAGTAGTTAGCGTGAATAACTGCCACCGCCGGAGGTCCGGGTTCGATTCCCAGCTCTGCCACGAAATTTGAAAAGTGGTACGACGGCTGGAACAGAGTCCACTCAGCCTCGAGAGGTCAGGTGAGTAGAGGGGTTTCGATTCCCACCTCAGCCATCCTGGAAGTGGTTTTCCGTAGTTTCCCACTCCTCCAGGCAAATGCCGGGATGGTACCCAACTTAAGGCCACGGCCGCTTTCTTCCTTCTTGTCTATACCTTCCAATCTTCCCATCCCTCCAGAAGGCCTCTGTTCAGCATTGCAGGTGAGGCCGCCTGGGCGAGGTACTTGTCCTTCTCCCCAGTCGTATCCCCCGACCCGATGTCTGACGCTCCAGGACACTGCCCTTGAGGCGGTAGAGGTGAGATGCCTCGCTGAGTCCGAGGGAAAAACCAACCCTTGAAGGGTGAACAGATTGAGAAGAAGGAGAACAGCACGATAGTGAATTTAAAAAGTAGGGTAGAATAGGTTGTACAAAATACTGGGAATAAAAGTATTAATTTTTCAAACAGTTCCTGTACGAATTTTTCAGAAACCTTTTCCCGCTAAAAGAATAATTTATTGGAATTGATTAGAAAATGAACATTATTGAAGACACCTTAATTTGTGAGAGATGTGAAATATTTGAAAAAATAAATTATCCATCGGCGAGATTCGACCCAGCGATCGCGCACTTACAAAGCAGAGCGGTTACCTGTGCCAGGAGCTCGTAGTCTGCTTCGTAAACATAGCGTGCACATAAGCGGACTGGATTTTTTCATTAACCAATTTCTCGGAAACGGCTGAGAATTGCGCCTTACTCCTTGCACCTGTTATACTCCTGGTCATGCCCTACATGCGCACCAAAGATGGATCGAATCGGTCATCCATGCGCCATGCCTCCCCTTGTAAGGCGAATGCCGGGACAGTTCCTAGTCTAGGCCACGGCCGCCATCTCTCTCACCTTCTCCGATACAAATCTCCTGGCCTGACAGACAGCGTCGCCGTCTAGGAAGCCCGCCTTCCCCTTCAAGGGAGGAATGAAAACATACAGTTAATTATTGTGGAATCAAATTGGATGTTTGTCTACCCTTAGTTCCGTTTCCTAATACGTAAGGAGATGGAATGAATGAAACTGGGTAAAGAGGTGGAAATAATTTGCCGTGGCATATGAACAGGAACTGTGCTGACATTTACCTGGAAGTGAAAATGGTAAAAACCGCAGAAAACCGTTCTGAGGACAGCCGAAGGTGGGGATCGAACCCACTCGTCTCCCGAATGGAGAGCTTGCCTCCATAGCAGTAGCGCGTTAATATGCTTGCTTCGTAAATTTGAACTGATTATCTGAGATATATTTGTACCAAATTTTACCTCAATTGAACGTGAATGAGCAAGAAAGCAGTCTAACTATCCTTTTTTGTTTTCATATTCGCCCTTGTCTTCTCTTTCTGTTGCTCCGTTTCCCCACGCTCGCCTTGTCTGTGTTTATCCAAACATGAGTTCCTTTTCATGTTCATATCTTTCAAACATTTTACTTAAATTGAGTCTGTAGGTAAGTGAGGTAACCTTAATATCTCATCACATTTTCTGTGCAGTCCGGTTCCTTGGCTAAATCTTCACAGTGTAGTGTCCTTCGGTTCAGAGAGTCTAGAGTTCGACTCCAGGCTGGGAAGGGGATTTTAACTGCATGCACCTGATGGTAAATTTGGTGAGGATCCTATCAATCTTCGGGCTGACGAACCAACATAAATGGTTGATTCCTCCAGGTTGGGGACTGGATATTTGTGTTCCTCTTAATATACATGTCTTCGTCCACGCAACACACCCACTACACTTCTAACCACCTCGGAAACACGCAATAGTAAACACATCCCTACACACAGGGATGGCGTCAAGAAGGGCATCCAGACATGAAACTGGGTCATATCCACACGAAGTGCCGACTCCAAGAAATTGGAAATAAGGTCAGAAAGAATAAGAAGAATTTAGTTTCTGTATAGAGTAGTAAAAATCTTGCTGTTTATGTTGTGCAGTTGCTTAGATGCAGGTCTTTGATGGCGGAGGGGGGGGGGGGGAGTTCGATAGATTAATTGTGTCGGAATGTGGAACGATTGTGTCAATAGATTTACAGTCACCTTGAAGAATGTCCTACGAGGTAAAATTCTGGCGTCTTAAGAACATTAGTAGGTAAACGGACCTGAAAAACATACTGAAATTCCTCTGTCTGGGCCAGGCACGGTTAGATTGAAGCCCCATCTAGCAGCGAGGATAGGAATTATGCCGGCTGACGAAGCTTGTCGCACTCCTGTGGAACAATGATTAAGGACTGACAGATGATGGTAGTGGTGATTATTGTTTTAAGAGGAAGTACAAGTAGGCAACCATCCTCTGACTGACAGATGACATGAAATGATAATGGAGAGTGTTGCTGGAATGAAAGATGGCGGGGAAAACTGGAGTAACCGGTTCCGCCTCCACTTTGTCAGACACAAATCTCACACGGAGTGACCGGGATTTGAACCACGCAACCCAGCGGCGAGAGGCCGGCGCTCTGCCACCCGAGACACGGAGGTTCTATTGAAAAGCATATTATTATTATTATTATTATTATTATTATTATTATTATTATTATTATTAGGTGCAATGTGTATTAGTCATTTTATTATGAGCTCCTAAAAAATTAACTCTGAAGCCCATCTGTCGAAGAAATGTTTACTTCTACGGCTTATATCTATATATATAAAATAAGAGTTTAGTCTGTACATTGCTCAGAATTTGAAAAGAATAGTATTTCTGTATCGGTCATGTCCACAGTAACAAGGAAATGCACTTTTTCCTTTTCCGTAATTTCTGTCTGTCTGTCTATCTGTCTGTCTGTCTGTTTTTTTTTTGCTAGGGGCTTTACGTCGCACCGACACAGATAGGTCTTATGGCGACGATGGGATAGGAAAGGCCTAGGAATTGGAAGGAAGCGGCCGTGGCCTTAATTAAGGTACAGCCCCAGCATTTGCCTGGTGTGAAAATGGGAAACCACGGAAAACCATTTTCAGGGCTGCCGATAGTGGGATTCGAACCTACTATCTCCCGGATGCAAGCTCACAGCCGCGCGCCTCTACGCGCACGGCCAACTCGCCCGGTGTGTCTGTCTGTCTGTATGTATGTATGCATGTATGTATGTATGTATGTATGTATGTACAAGCATCACGAGAAAACGGGTGAAGATCATTTCATGAAAATCGGTATGTAAAGTCGGAGGATGAGCCACTACAATCTAGGCTATAAATAATTTTATTCACGCTGAGTGAAATGGTAGTTTAGGGGAAGGCCTAAAATTCAGTTCTCAAATATTCATATTATTAGTGGTCCTATCGAAAAATACTAGATAACTAAAGTTACATAGAATTAAATTTCCGATCATTTATGTCTTATACATTTTTACCGTACCGGCTATGATAACACAGATATTCATGAATTTTTATTTTTGTTGCTAAGTCCCCATCAACGCCGAGCCACGAGAAAATGGGTGAAGAGAATTGAATGAAATTCGATATATAGAGTCGGGGAAGACGAAACTATAGTCTAAGTTGCAGACAATTTTACTGACCCTGGATAAAATGGTAGTTCAGGGGTAGGCGCTTAAATTTTAATTTTTAAATACCTATGTTATTGGTCCTATAGAAAAGTACTACATAACAAATGTTATAGAGAATACCATTTCCGATCATTACTTTTTATTCAGTTTTACCGTATCGACTATAATAAGAGTAGTATTTTAGAGTCGGACGAAAAATAAATATGAAGGCCTACAATATAGAAAGCGCACAACATTGATCAACAATAACATTACATTGACCATTGTTTGTTGGGATGTTCTTTGTCTTATGGTGCCCTCAACTCCAATAGATGGGATTACTGTTGCGTACCGAGTATAACAGCCTGACTGAATATTGGCGGGAAATAGCTGGGGAGTTACAAAACGTTCTTCTTTAGCATGCTAGTCCTCTGCTTCATACATTTTCTGATACCGTACTGCTGGTACGTAACACACTGATTCATCATAGTATTCCAGCTATTCGATCCCTACTCTGACGCGCTGTTTTGAATGAGCAGTGTCCACATTTGGCAGAGGCTCACTGAGTAATAGTATGGCCTGGTCTACAATTACAATTTAGGCCTATTCCAAATTATAGCACCACAATTCACTAAATAATTCAAAATTCAACCCTAAAAAGAGCCGTTTCTTATAAAGCGTCTTCCTCTTCACTTTTATTAAATTGTTCATTCATTTTATTCCAAATTAGCAGTGAAGTGGGGTTTTCTCCTCTGGCTTGGAGAAAAAATTTGCCTCCAAGTCAGATTTTTTCGCCGCAAGTGCAGTGAAATGAGATTTTCCGACACATCGGGTACTCCTAGGAAACAGATTAGTAAAAGGGCATAGATTTTCCCTGGGACTCTCCACTATTCGACCCTGCCCCCCACCACACAGAAAAAAGACGAAGAGTGTTCACGGATCACGGCTGTCTGCGGCTTGGTCATTCCAGGTCTGGAACTTTGGACTGTTAGATCGGCAGTGTAGTACTGTTCGTTACAAGTGAGAAAATGCGTGGTTTTTCATTTGATAGAGTATTTCATACGTTATTGCTTTTAATCACGCCATTCCTAACTGACGCCATTGTAATGACCTATGTTCACTTCACTTGGGAAAACCACTAAGACAGTCTTTCTGAGGATGTAAAAAAGCAGGTGGAAAGTGAGTCTTTGCCATTATAATGAAAACTCCCAAACTTGATTGTGACTAATGGTAGGCAAGCGGGCCTACAATTACAATGAAAATTCCTTAACCCAGTCTTCATATGAGAAAAGACGTTTGGTGACTTCCCCGTCGCGTTTGTAGGGTAACGTTAAGAGCTAAGCAATATAATACAATCTTGCTCACAAGGTGTACACTACCTAACCTAGAATTCTGTGTACAATGTAGAATTCCGTAGCGAAACACGGGTACATCAGCTAGTATGCTTTATAAGAGGATATCTTCAGAATCCTAAAATATTGGATTCATTGAAATCTCGAACACATACTAAAGTAACCAAAATGCCGGATACAATGACCTGTCACATTGCTTTATAGTAATTCAGTCTTTGTCCGGCAGATGTCTTCATGGGAAACCAATTCAGTTTCACGAAGAGCTGAGAATGATAACCCTCGCGTGTGGCCAGTCCTAGGAGACATAGTTGGCGCAAATTCTGAAGAGTGGGGAATTTGGGGCTTGTGTCGCTGGGGCGGTCACATTTCAGCTCTTTATTCTTCGATACATTGTATCAGCGTGGAAGTCGATGGAAAAATGCATTATACTCTAGTGATTTGTACTATACATTCATACAGCAATACAACAAAAGTTGTAAATGCTCACAAAAAAAAAAAAAAAAAAAAAAAAAAAAACAGACGTTGCTTTACGTCGCACCGACACAGATAGGTTTTATGGCGTAGAAGGGTCAGAAAACAGCTACGGTACTAGGAATGGGAAGGAAGAGGTCGTGGATTGAATTACGGTAAAACCCCAGCATCTGCCTGGTGTGAAAATGGGAAACCACGGAAAAACATTTTCAGAGCTGCCGACAGTAGGGTTCGAACCCACGATCCCCCGATACTGGTTACTAATTTTAACTGGCGCTGTAAGCAGTGAGATTGCGTCTTGTAGAAATTTTAATAAGTTGTAAAATTATATTTAGAGGGCAATGTTTGAATATTTATTTTATAAAACTTAATCTTATTGAAGCACAGTAAGATATAATGTAGAACATATTAAGTTTAAAATGTTTTTTTCTTTCTTTCTTAATTTGTTTACCCTCCAAGGTTGGTTTTTCCCTCGGACTGAGCGAGGGATCCCACATCTATCGCCTCAAGGGCAGTGTCCTGGAACGTGATACTTCGGATTGGCGACACAACTGTGGAGGGGAGGAGGACCAGTACCTCACCCAGGCGGCCGCACCTGCTATGCTAAACAGGGGCCTTGTAGGGAGGGGAGGGGGGGGGAGATTGGAAGGGATAGACAAGGAAGAGGGAAGGAAGTGGCCGTGGTCTTGTATACTAAATCGTATTTATGAAATCTAAAATACTGTTCTGTACATGTTCTTTTTAACGTACGGAGTGTTTAAATATGCACCTTACCTCATTTTATAAGTTATTCTGTTTAATCTGGACTTTCATTAATTCGGATAACGTAGAGCCCCAATTCGTCCGGATTACGAGGTTCTTCTGTAATAATAAAAATGTTTATAGGTTTTACGTCCCATTAACCATATTTTTATGCTTTTTTTGTGATGGGGTTCCGGAATTTGACCCACAGGAGTTCTTTTACGTGCCAGTAAATCTACCGACACGAGACTGACATATTTGAGCACCTTCAAATGCATTGGATTTGAGTTTTATCTGCCCACAGATGAATCATGATGTTTAGCTGAGAATTATTGATCTGTGAACGAACCTCCTGAAAAGAAACCTAATTTACAAGAGAGAACACTGAAATTTCCATATTTTTTATGGGACACTATTTTTTCACTAGTTTAATTCCTTTGCTGAATGGTCAGCGTACTGGCCTTCGAATCCCGAACAGACCGGGGATTTTAAATGTGTATGGTTAATTCCTCTGGCTCGCAATCTGGGTATTTCTGTCCTTATTAAAACGCATCTTCTTCTGCACACGGTACACCACTAATCATCACAGAAACACGCTATAGCGAATACATTCCCTCATATAGCATTGGCGTCAGGAAGGACACACGGCCGTAAGACTGGGCCAAATCTACCCAACCACAGACATGAAGACATTGTGAAAAAGGCTAGGAGGAGGAAGAAGAAGAAGAAGAAGAAGAAGAAGAAGAAGAAGAAGAAGGTTCGTTCAATAGCGCTGCGTGGTTGGCTGTCACGTCGGAACTTTCGAAATTTGAGGTATAGAGCGTGCTTTCCAGAGTTGGTGAGATCGAACCCCATCGGCGGCAACTCTGAAGATGGTTTTACATGGTTTCCAAATTTCACACCAAGCAAATGGTTGGGCAGTACCTTAATTAAGGCCACGCCAGCTTCATTCCCAGTCTTATCTTATCACAGACAAATGGTTAGCGTGCTGACCTGTGGTCATATGAGTCCGGGTACGATTCCCAGCAAGGTCGGGAATTTTAACCATCATTGGTTAATTTCGCTGACACGGGGGTCTTCATCATAATTTCATCCTCATCACGACGCGCAGGTCGCCTACGGGAGTCAAATCAAAAGACCTGCATCCGGAGAGCCGAACATGTCCTCGGACACTCCCGGCACTAAAAGCCATACTCCATTTCATTTAATCGGCAAGAGGCTTAACTGTGTCGGTTTGACGTTAAAACATTTGCTATTTGCATTACGTCGCCCCGACACAGATATGTCTTATGGCGACGATGGTATAGGAAAGGCCTAGGAATGGGAAGTAAGCGGCCGTGGCCTTAATTACGGTACAGCCCCAGCATTTGCCTGGTGTGAAAGAGGGAAACCACGGAAAAACATCTTCAGGGCGACAGTGAGGTTCGAACCCACTATCTTCCGATTACTGGATACTGGCCGCATTTAAGCGACTGCAGCTATCGAGCTCGGTAAAATATTTGCAAAAGAAATTAAAATAAAGGGAGTATAGATGAGAAGAACAGTAGACCGCTTCCTTTCCGATCTACTTCGTTATCAAGGATTTATTTCTCTCACTTTTTATTATTATTATTATTATTATTATTATTATTATTATTATTATTATTATTATACAGTTTGCTTTACGTCGCACCGACACCGACAGGTCTTACGGAGACAATGTGATAGTAAAGGGCTGGGAGTGGAAAGAAAGCGACCGTGGCCATAATTAAAGTGCAGTCCCAGGATTTGCCTAGTGTCACAGTGGGAAACCACGGAAAACCATCTTCGAACACACAATCTCCCGAATGCAAGCTGACCGCATAGCCGCTTGTTCGGTAAAACAAGATTCAGAAATATGAGAATGAGTCTCAGCCATTGAACTGTGTAATCTATTACTGACATTATTTTCATAGCTCGAATTAAACGTATTACGTAGGACATCACAATAGATTTAGGTAAGCGTCGAGCAGCCAGTTCGCTTGTAATAAAAAATAAGTGCATAACAGCTATTCTTTACTAACTTCTGCTTCTACAAAACACATATACGTGACTAATGGTGGTAATTATACCGGGAGTCCCTTTTTTTTTTTATCGCACTGCAGCTGCTGTGGCTATTAAATCAAACACAATATATCATCTTGCTTATAAACATATTACGCATGCCTCTGGTAAGCATTTTCAGGTAAATTACAACCAACATGCACCCTTATAATTACCACGGCAACCAGTATTTTTGCTGTGTATAATAATAATAATAATAATAATAATAATAATAATAATAATAATAATAATAATAATAATAATAATAATAATAATAATAATCATCATCATCATCAACATAATAATAATAAAGGTTAAGATTCTATGGACATATTGAACGAATGCACCCAGACAGACTTAACAAAACAAATAGTCGAATTCTATGAAAACAGGAGTAACTCCAAAATAGACACAGTGAAATGGATTGGCGAAATCAAAACTGATCTGAAACAGGCAGGAATTACAGCAGCAGATGTCCAGAACCGGGTAATCTTCAGATCCAAAATCCACAAATGGTAAGTTTACCAAGAGTAAATACCAAAAAAGACTGAAACAACCTGGTCTGAAGACAAAAAGGAAGCTCACAGTATAAGAATGACAGAAATATGAGCACAAAGGAAGGCAAACGCACGCCTGTAAGTACTCTGCATAGTCCTAATGGGCTTATTCGCAATAATAATAATAATAATAATAATAATAATAATAATAATAATAATAATAATAATAATAATAATAATGCCGCCTCTGTGGTGTAGTGGTTAGCGTGATTAGCTGCCACCCTCGGAGGTCCGGGTTCGATTTCCGGCTCTGCCACGAAATTTGAAAAGTGGTACGAGGGCTGAAACGGGGTCCACTCAGCCTCGGGAGGTCAACTGAGTAGAGGTGGGTTCGATTCCCACCTCAGCCATCCTCGAAGTGGTTTTCCGTGGTTTCCCACTTCACCTCCAGGCGAATGCCGGGATGGTACCTAACTTAAGGCCACGGCCGCTTCCTTCCCTCACCCTTGCCTATCCCTTCCAATCTTCCCATCCCCCTACAAGGCCCCTGTTCACCATAGCAGGTGAGGCCGCCTGGGCGAGGTACTGGTCATACTCCCCAGTTGTATCCCCCGACCAAGAGTCTGAAGCTCCAGGACACTGCCCTTAAGGCGGTAGAGGTGGGATCCCTCGCTGAGTACGAGGGAAAAGCCGAACCTGGAGGGTAAACAGATGATGATGATGATAATAATAATAATAATCATAATAATGTTATTGTTGTTGTTTGAGCCATCAGTCCATAGACTGGTACGTAACTATTGCATCCTACATCTGCTCTAATTTCCTCGTCATATTTGTACCTTGGTCTACCATTACCATAATAATAATAATAATAATAATAATAATAATAATAATAATAATAATAATAATAATAATAATAATAATAATAATAATAATAATAATAATGGCCTGTTGCGGGTCTTTCGAGTTGATATCCTGTGGGGTCTGAATTCTAATATTGAAGATGGCACAAAAGCCCAGGGGGTATGTTTTACCGTAAGCCCGTGGCGGATGATTGGGCCTATATTTTTTGATGATCGCGTGTATTCAGCTTGGTATGTGAAAACAATTTTGCGTCCAGTTTTGATGAACTGATTCAGGAAGAAAAAGATTACAGATATTTTCAACAGGACGGTGCCACAGCCCATACCACACTCCCAATTCTATAAATGCTTTTCGTCCACGATTTGATGACCGGATATATTTGGGGGTTGCTAAAGGGCAAAGTTTACAGATATAAACCTCGTACTACAGAAATGATGGCCAAAGTAACACATGCAACGCAGTTTATTACCGAAGCGAAATTACAGAATGTGAATAACTTGTTTAAACGATGTGAGGTAGGCTATGTCTGAAATAAATGCTATACAGTATTTGTCATAATAATATTAAATTCGTGCTACTATGTAGTTGGTAACTGTTTTGAGCTGCCCGTACGAATGACAACAGCGTTCCGTTGTAATCTAGTTTTCTCGTTTTGTCGCGTAACATCTGGCTTTCCACGCTGCAGTTAAGAGAGTAGGCACTTGGCCAGCGGCAGAATGATGTGAAGATTACTCGTACTCTCTATTTTCCTACCTGCAATAGCGTTGACAGATTAAATGAAATGATATTGGAGAATGTCTCTGGAATGAAAGATGTCAGAAAAAATCGGAGTGCCCGGATACAAACCTGTCCTGCCTCTGCTTTGTCCAGCACAAAGCTCACGTGGATTAACCGAGATTTGAACCACGGAACCCAGCGGTGAGGGGCTGGTACACTGCCACCTGAGCCATGGAGGCTAGATAAAGCTTATATTGGGCAGAAATGAGCATCGTAAAGCACTTCAGTTTTCAAAGGCATTATTTCAGAGTTTAACACTGGCTTTTTCCGCAGTCACATGCAATGTCCCGTCGATGTCTCTTTTTTCTGCTGCTCCCTCTATCTACAATGACTTGTCATTGCGTTTATAACAATATTATTATTGATTTTACTTCACACTAAACCTACTTATGTAACAAGTACAGAAATATGAGTGTTTCACGCACGCGTTGCACACAAGAATCGTCAGGCAACCGAATAATCTCTCTATATATAAAACGCTAACGTGAATGTTTCACAAAACTCAAGCTCTTAAACCAGAGGGAGTTAAAAGGTGTGGTCTGTACCAAGAGTTTTTAAATCGTCTCAATAGTACAGGAAAAAACCTTACATTTCTCGAAAAGCCAATGGAAATATATTTATTTTCACGATCAAATATGCCGGGCTGAGTGGCTCAGACGGTTGAGGCGCTGGCCTTCTGACCCCAACTTGGCAGGTTCGATCCTGGCTCAGTCCGGTGGTATTTGAAGGTGCTCAAATACGTCAGCCTCGTGTCTGTAGATTTACTGTCACGTAAAAGAACACCTGCGGGACTCAATTCCGGCACCTCGGCGTCTCAGAAAACCGTGAAAGTCGTTAGTGGGACGTAAAGCAAATAACATTATTATTATTATTATTATTATTATTATTATTATTATTATTATTATTATTATTGTTACCGTGTTTTTGTGGTAGTTATGCATGAAAGAAGGTGCTGGGTGGTGAATAGGTCTCAAGCTACTAAAGTGAAATTAATTTTAAAATTTAACAAGGTTATATTTTCTTTTCAAAATTAGGTAACAACAAATAGAACAGGTACTTAGTAGCCGAAACACGATTGAAAAATACATTTACATGGGGCTTCAAAAGTCAGAAACATAATTCTTGAGCAATGAGCCCAACCTTACAATGAACACCATACAACAAAGGGGCCGAAAACCCCCAAACATGCCAGAAACATTTGCTTCCAATTACACCAGTGGCGGCTCGTTTGGGAGGCGCTAAGGCGCGCGCCCCCCACGGGGTTCCATTAAATTCGGGAGTTTTAATCTTAAATGTTAACAAGGGAAATATTTTACTATAAGATTATTATCAAGGGCGCGAGTTGTACTGTGCTGCGGCGCGATGCTCTGCTGGCCCTACGCAGGAGGGCGCTCTCTCACAGCGGACCAAATACTCCCGAGTCTCGCTTGACTGGCCTTGAGGGAGCCAATCAGAGGCGCAGTAGAGATGTGCTTTTCTACGGAGATTCCGGCGCGTTTCTGCCGCGGCCCATCGTTGCAGCCAACCTACCCGAAACATTGGTGATATGATTTCTATTTAACAGGGGTCAGTTTATGCCATTTCTCTCCTAAAACTAGGAACTATTTTACTGAGGCACTTACCTGAGTTAAATGTGCCGGTATACATTTAAAATAGTCTTGTAATTTTTAGGATTATTAACTAACGAAACGAGTAACGACTGTAACTACTGGCTCCTCGCACTTGACTCATGTTGGCCATACTCACTGGAGAGCGCGATGTTTAACTTTGTGTTGATGAATGACCGTGATGTGACTGTGACAAGGTGAAATTAGGAGAAAGGATGTGATTTATATCTAGCCGTAGTGTTATATATGCACTTCGTACAGTATGATTACCGTCGAACATATTAAAGAACTAACGTTTTCTTCTCTTTCTACCGAGAAGAAAGTCGAACTGAAGGAGTGTTTTAGGCCGACACCAGACTTCTTGTTGAAAAAACCGGAGACAAAGAAAAATGAAAATAGGGCTTTCCAAAGACAAATTAGTTCTCCTGACGTATATAACAAGAACTCGCGGATATGTGGAAGTCATATCTCAGAAACCTTTTACTGCTTTCCTTGCCCGCTATTCTCCCGTTCTAGGAAAGGAGATAAATGGATCACCACAGGGGTGATATCAATAGTACCATGGACTTTGAAATGCTTGGTGAAGTCAATGTCGTGTCTTGTGTAAGTGATCACTACAATGAAACTATTCGTAAACATAACTCGATGGTGGACAAGAACAGGCAATTATATTATTATTATTATTATTATTATTATTATTATTATTATTGAATAATAATTACTGAATAATAATAATAATAATAATAATAATAATAATAATAATAATAATAATAATAATAAAAATCTGTATGTATGTTTGTTCAGTCTTCAGCCCTAAGGCTGGTTGGATCCTCAACAGCTCTGCCATCAGCTGTCATAGATGGCCTAGGCATCACTGAAGAGGCATACTAGGGAAATGAGTGAGGTAGTTTCCCGTTGTTTTCCTCACTGAGCCAGAAGTTGCTGTTACATATCAGTCTGCGAAGCCCACTGAAATGCACGCACCAACCGACCCTATGAGCAACATTTTCACACCATTCATAGCAGGGACTGGCTTCAGAAGGAATGGAATTACTAGCATCGCTCATACCTCAGTCACTTTCATATTGTCAAAGCCAAGGATAAGACAGAGACAGATCAATGAAAGTAACAAAATTGCTCTAGCCCATACCAGAAGACATAGTGCACTGTAAACACTAGGTCCTGCCAGTAAAGGCATTTAATAATAATAATAATAATAATAATAATAATAATAATAATAATAATAATAATAATAATAATAATAATAATCAAAACAATTGCATATGCATTGCACCGTATAGTGTTCGAATTGTGTATCTTGATAACATGTTTTGAAGAACTTGAGATATTTGTGGAATTATGAAACTAAGGTGCGCCCCCCACTGCTGATATCCACGAGCCGCCACTGAATTACACCCAAAAGCCTCCTTGAGGCAGAAACACAATTTTCAAGAAAGGGCAACTTCCCCCTAAAATACAAGCCTATCATAGGCCACTCCGAACTCCACCTTTAAGCTGTCCTCAAAGGACATATACACAGGGGTAAAATACCCAACCTACTGAGGTCTGTTAAATGACAAGAAGGTTAATACATGACCTCTAAAATACAATTTGAGAGGAGGCGAACTTGCACTCCTAATACACTTTGCTTAAGACCTACTTGGCACTAGGCCGTTAATACAAGGGCTAATCCCATACTACAGAGGTGACTTAATAGCAATTTACATTACATTACGGAAGAATTGGTTGAGAAAAATAAGTTCACCTCAAGACGATGTGAGTGGGAGCTTGAGAGGGTTAAGCACTCTCTATCCCGATATGTCGTTTGAAAATAGAATAGATACCAGTTGTATTTACATTTTAGGAAAAGGTTACATGGTTGAACGCTTAGAACCCGCCCCGAAAGTTAAACTGCTGAGCTAGCAAAGAAAGAAGTTATTAATCGGCCATTACCTTGTTGTTGACCGCTGCCGAAGAAAGAGGCGCTTCCCGCCCCCTGCTATGTACTTAACACACTGAAAGATGGAACAGAAGTGGCCCGGAGACCCAAAAATCAGCAGTTTATATCCTCTCGTGGAAGGTTCTAGGCGTTAGGGGAATGAAAACACCCGCCCACAATTATTTTATTGGGTAGGACCCCGCAACCGATACAAGTTGGGGGAAGATACACCAGATTGGTCAGAAATTAATAGAAGAATTTCGGGATTGGATACATTCATAACAAGGGGAAGAAAGGGGTAAATATTGCCAACTTAAACAATGACATAAAGAAATTTAACAAAGAACAAACTCTTGAAATTAAATTTTCTCCAACAAAATAGTTCTTTGACTCCGCACTAGGTTGCACTATGGTAGATCTTCAGTAGTGTCCTCTAGGAGAGAAAGTTTACACTTCTTACTTCAGGCGAAACAAAAACACATCAAAAATGACACAGTTCAAAAACTCAAAATTTTACACGTGGTGACATCTTCTGAGAAGGTAAAGAATTAACAGCGTAGATAAAGTTCAGCCCTCCTCCAGCAGAGGAGTTTCAACAGGCGCACATTTTAAATTAGCGGCGTGGAGGTGTACCGCCCGGTACAATTATTATTATTATTATTATTATTATTATTATTATTATTATTATTATTATTATTATTATTATTATTATTATTATTATTATTATTATTATTATTAAGATCAAACCATTAAATGATCACTATAAATGCAGGCGAAGGCCTACGCTACCTAACCCGCAATACATTCTGTACTTAGCACGTTGCTAAGCAAGTAACACTTTCCTCTGATGATGGAAGAATACTATTCTCCGGTAGATACTCTTCGATTTTCGGACTTTCCCCAGCTTTTGAATATACTCAACAGATGGCAGAACGTTCCTAATAACGTACATGCTGCTAAGAGAAAGGAGTCTACTTACGTGCAGACGGGAAGGTATGAAGTCGACTAGCCTTCTGTATGACAATAAAATGCACTGACAAACTCTTGGAAAAGTGGGTGTCTACTTACCCGAACCAGTATTAAGCCACGGCCAAGTGTATGTTGGACTATCTCGGACAAGATCGTTTGAAAAAGTTAAGATCCAGATACGGCCGAATGGTGGAAGAACAAAGAATATTGTACGGAAAGAAGTGTTATAAACTAAATTACGAATGAATCAGTTATTATGTCATCATCATCATCTGTTTACCCTCCAGGTTCGGTTTTTCCCTCGGACTCAGCGAGGGATCCCACCTCTACCGCCTCAAGGGCAGTGTCCTGGAGCTTCAGACTCTTGGTCGAGGGATACAACTGGGGAGAATGACTAGTACCTTGCCCAGGAGGCCTCACCTGCTATGCTGAACAGGGACCTTGCGGGGGATGGGGAAGATTGGAAGGGGTAGACAAGGAAGAGGGAAGGAAGCGGCCGTAGCCTTAAGTTAGGTACCATCCCGGCATTTGCCTGGAAGAGAAGTGGGAAACCACGGAAAACCACTTCCAGGATGGCTGAGGTGGGAATCGAACCCACCTCTACTCGGTTGACCTCCCGAGGCTGAGTGGACCCCGTTCCAGCCCTCGTACCACTTTTCAAATTTCGTGGCAGAGCCGAGAATCGAACCCGGCCCTCCGGGGGTGGCAGCTAATCACGCTAACCACTACACCACAGAGGCGGACAGTCATTATGTAGCGGTATTAAATGTTCATAAAACTATTGAAAAGGGCAGGCAAAGCAATATGACTACGACAGGCACGCCCAGCTCCATGGCTAAATGGTTAGCGTGCTGGCCTTTGGTCATAGGGGTCCCGGGTTCGATTCCCGGCAGGGTCGGGAATTTTAACCTTAATTGGTTAATTTCGCTGGCACGGGGGCTGGGTGTATTTGTCGTCTTCATCATCATTTCATCCTCATCACGACGCGCAGGTCACCTACGGGTGTCAAATCGAAAGACCTGCATCTGGGGAGCCGAACTTGTCCTCGGACACTCCCGGCACTAAAAGCCATACGCCATTTCATTTCATTTACGACAGGCACGAATTATCTGATCTATTTCTTAGGAATGCTGTGGAGCACCACGGGTCCACTAGTAACAGTTATTTCAGCGAAGAAAAAATAATGTAGCATTTATTCAGACATTATAGCAACGTTTCGAATGAAAACAGATTTCTATGGACTTCTTTTCGGTGGACTCTTGTTGTCGTCGCCATTACTCCTGTATACTTTCAGTCACACGCGCGCGGTCTGTGAATCCCGCATCTGCGATTATCGGCTTGTAAATTCGAGAAAAATGCAGGCACTCAAGGATACTTCCGTATTGCCTTAGATGAAGCCGGAAACGTCTGTCATTTATTCTCTTTAGTCAGTGTGATACATGAAACGATCAACCGAACATGTAAGCCTAGAATTGGACTTGCGGTCCCACATTCCGCGCGCGTGCTGTTGTACCTTGTATTTTACAGGATTGTTTTTGCCTACATAACACATATGAAAGTAATTATGGATTTTCTCCATACAGTTGAAGATTTATAGCTGTTTGAAATCTTCAGAATAACTTTCAGTGAGATTTGATTAACTTAAATAATGGTCTACATAATTTCCCTCAAAATTCATGACTTCCTGAATTTTTATAAATGAAACAGATAATTTCTTTATAATTTAGTTTTATTTTACAATAATCGCAAGGCAAACACTTTGTTAACAACAACAGGAAATAAAAATTAAATAGTCTAAATCCCGAAACATAATTTCGTAGTTATTACCAAAAGAATGCGGTCTCCAAATCCCGCGAGCGTGCAACTATGTTTTGATTGGAGGCGCGTGCTCAGAGAGGTTAAACACGTTATACAAACCTAAGCTTGCAGCTAGAGTAAAAAAAAAAATCATAATGTGTTGAAAAGTGGGCGAATCCGAAAATATAGAAACAGAAATTGCTGCCTAAGTTGTACTGTATACCCATATTATTATTATTATTATTATTATTATTATTATTATTATTATTATTATTTGCGCATGGATTCTGTTGGATTACGCATTACATTATTATGATTCGCCTTTCTAACAGACCATACTGCTTTCATTCTTTCGCTGTGTGCCTGTTTTCTTTCCTCTGACTACTTAGTGCCCGATCTTTTAGGGACTTCACGAATAATAATAATAATAATAATAATAATAATAATAATAATAATAATAATAATAATAATAATAATAATAATAATGTGCCCGCCTCTGTGGTGTAGAGGTTAGCGCGATTAACTGCCATCCCCAGAGGCCCGGGTTCGATTCCCGGCTCTGCTACGAAATTTGAAAACTAGTACGAGGGCTGGAATGAGGTTCATGCAGCCTCGGGAGGTCAACTGAGTAGATGTGGGTTCGATTCTCACCTCAGCCAAACTCGAAGTGTTTTTCCATGGTTTCCCACTTCTCCTCCAAGCAAATGCCGGGATGATACCTAACTTAAAGCCTCTTCCTTGTCTATCCCTTCCACTCTTCCCATCCTCCAGAAGGCACCTGTTCAGCATAGCAGCTGAGGCCGCCTGGGCGAGGTAATGGTCCTCCTCCCCACCTGTATCCCCCGACCCAAATTCTCACACTCCAGGTTACTGCCCTTGAGGCGGTAGAGGTGGGATCCCTCGCCGAGTCCAAGGGAAAATCCAACCCTGGAGGGTAAACAGATTAAGAAAGAAAGAAATAATAATAGTGATAATAATGGGTCGATGACCTAGATGTTAGGCCCCTCTAAACAACAAGCAAGCAATAATAATAATCGTACGGCCTCAGATACCGTAAGCAACAATTTCAATGTGACGCTATCTGGTTGCCTAATTGTCAATTACGACGTTACGTTTTACTCTAGGCCTACTACATGGCGGAGTATACTAAAACCACAGCTAAACCTCTCTTTGGTGTCTACGAGTTTTAATTAATTTTGTCTGATAAACACTAAATTAATCTTTTACATGTCGACAACGTAGGACATGGGGTGTCGAAAGGACCTTTGTCCGCCTTTCAAAAATCGGACTACGTCTGCCGGGTTTGAGCCCACTATCTTGCGATCCGGATGCCGACACTCTACAGCTGATCCACTGTCCATCTTTATACCATAGCAGTCCAAGAATTTGTACGAGAAAATGTACGGAATGGTTGTAAGTTGGTGTACATATTTACAATCTGAAGTGCGTAAAAACGTCATTTAGTGTATAAAACTAAGTCATTTCGAAACAAAATTAGTATCGAAAAGACTCGATTATAATTCGGCTGCATAAAATCTAATTTTTTCGCAGATGTCAAGGTGTCAGAATTTTGTCCCGTACGAGTTCTTCTACAAGCCAGTAAATCTATCTTCATGAGGCTGGCGTCATAAGCCACACTGAAATAGCATAAGAATGAGCCAAGATCGAACACGCCAAATTGGAGTCAACTCTTACCGTCTGAGCAACTCAGCCTGGCATATTACTGCATGTTCCTATCTCTCCTATCTCTCTATACATGATTTGATTTGCCACTTTTGTAAAGATGAAGAGAAGATTACCGAACGAATTGGCCGTACGGGGCGCTTGTATTCGGGAGACAGTGGGTTTGAACCGCACCGTCGGTAGCCCTGAAGATGGTTTTCTGTAGTTTATCATTTTCACACCAGGAAAATGCGGGCTGTACCTTAATTAAGGCCACGACCGCTTCCTTCCAACTCCTAGCCCTTTCCTATTCCATCGTCGCGATAAGACCGATTTGTGTCGGAGCGACGTAAAGCCAACTGTAAGAGGAGAGTGTTGAGGCAAACACAAACACCCAGTCCCTGAATCAGAGGAATTATTGAGACGTGATTAAAACCCCTGGCCTGCGTGGGCATCGAACCCGAGACTCACTGACCTAAGGACCTCGACTATTCAGCCAAGGACTCAGATAGTGTGTCCTATACGTTACGCCATCAACCCAGAGGCTGGTTGGGTTCTCAAATAACGTCAATAATAAATAATAATGTTTTTTTACTGTACATTCCACTAACTAGCCTACTTTTACAGTTTTCGGAGACGCCGAGGTGCCGAAATTTAGTCCCACAGGAGTTCTTTTAGGTGTCAGTAAATAAACCGGCACGAGGCTGATGTATCTGAGCACCATCAAATGCCAACGGACGGAGTCTGGATCGAACCTGCAGAATTGGAGGTGAGAAGACCAGCACCTCAACCCGGCCCAAACAACATTACAAGAGGTTGTGTGGTTATAAGAAACAGCAAAAATCGATGACAGCGTTAAAATGACAGGCAAGACGAGGAGTGATTTAGTTTGCCATTGCTTTTCCCACTGGGTCGCCAGTATGACTGACCGTATGAGTAGCAACTTTTAAAGCACTCAAACACGCAACTCGAGCACCGAATGTCATTTCTCAGTACCATTCATACTTCCATACTGTCAGCCAAAAATGAGACCGAGACCTCAGTGGAAGCTACTGTCTCCATCAAGAAATGCAACGGGCGGTAAAGTGTCCTAAAGACCTACTTATTTAAATTCTGAACAAACGAATTTAGATATAGGAAAATGACAGGATAAACCTACGGTGTATAAAATAAATGAAAAGCTACTCCGTTCCATGGTTCGAAATCTGGTTTTCCTTAAGGGTCTTCCCATAATGTTTCCACACAAATGCTATGTTAGTCCTAGGACGAAGTTACACATAAACACACAATAACTGATTATCAAATTTAAGCAGAACCGATGACTGGCACCGAAGGGACCTTCAAGTCTGACATTGCTTCCATTTACTTTTGTCAGGATCCTCACTTTTTCATTTCGTATCCGACCTCTCGTGGTCAACTATGGTTTCCTCCCGACCCCGACGGCATTACATTTGCGACGGTTAGGGAGTATTTCATTTTCACGCTCTTTGTAATCCTTCCTTTCCTTTACCGTCACCATATTTCCTCCTTCATTTTTCCTGTGATTAGTCCTAAGGGGAGCCGATTGCCCAGTTGTATTTCCTTTTAAAACAATATTCACTACCGCAGTCAGTCATGATATGCAAACTTTCGACCACATTTATTACGTGAATTTAGACAATAGGTCTATAGAAGAAGTCATTTTCTCGCAACAGCGTTGTATTTAGCATCTTATCATCACAATCAAGCAATCAGTGTCAAGGATGAACGTGAAGAAATATGTGCTAAATTCCGCTCAAGTTTTATGATTAAACAGATTTACTAGATAATATAGTCAACATGTTCCCGAATCTCGAACATGAATTCACCTCGTTGTTCATAGTTGCGACTGTCATGGAGAAAAGAGTCAAACAGAAGAACAATTAAAAGAAAATCATAATTAGAAATGAAACGCTGATTGTAGGCGTCAAGAAGATATTTATAATCTTGCAGTTTCCTGCCTTACAATACTATGCTCACACTTATCAAAACTGATTCCAGCCAATATGTAGGGTTTCAAGTGATTTATTCATTCATTCATTTTTTTCGTTAAACTGCTCTAGGTTGAGAGTTTCTGGGTCCCTTCCGATGTCTGGGTGAAGAAGTAATATTTCTTGGGAAATAAAACGTATCTTCAGTGGGCGAGTAGAGCATCCTAATTGACCCACTTCACAAATTACTGCAGTGTACTCATTAAATTAGAAGCTGTCACTTTATGCTTCAAATTAGCATTGGGCTCCTCGGACACGACCTTTGCTCCACTACAAAGAACGAAGCCCACATCTTTAGCACCACTAACAGCACCACAATCACTATTACCGGACGGAATAATTCATTGGTTTCGGTGATTCAGGTTCCATACCAGAAAGTTAATCAAGTTCTGGTTATTTTTCTCTGTATCCAGTTGCTATAAAATCTAGAGTAGTTGAGAAAGGTATTTGTGGTCATTTATGGCAGATTTAATTTACTCTACTCATAGGATATTACCACGTGAATTGCCCACCTCCTCAGTGTAACGGTTACTGTCGCTGTAGGAGGCTCGAGTACGATTCCCGGTACCATCAGTGGTTTAAGTTCGACAGGAGTGCTGGTATGTGTTTAAGAAAGTACATGCAGCTCACCTCTATTGAGGGTGTCCCTAAAACGAGCTATGCCACCTTAAGGAACAAGAGGACAAGAATTTACTTTGCAAGTTAAAAACATGTTTTCAAAATAATCATCAACTCACTTCTAAAGCGATACGCTGAGAAATACGTCATATTTACTACGTACGGCTTCCGGAGATTTTGTTCTGCAGGAGTTGTTTCTGGTGCTGATCATGATAGTAGCGTATTCGACCATCTACATATGCAATAGGACTGAGTTGCGATCGAACCCCCCAACTTGAAAGTCAGCGCTGTATTCAACCTGACAGATTCCTCCTGGCACTAGGTTATGGAATTTCTGCCCACCTTTAAATCGTACTAGCCGGCCCCGCGGTGTAGGGGTAGCGTGCCTGCCTCTTACCCGGAGGCCCCGGGTTCGATTCCCGGCCAGATCACGGATTTTTACCTGCATCTGAGGGCTGGTTCGAGGTCCACTCAGCCTACGTGATTACAATTCAGGAGCTATATTACGGTGGGATGGTGCCCTCGGTCCAGAATCGTCGTGCTGACCACACGACACCTCGTAATCTGCAGGCCTTCGGGCTGAGCAGCGGTCCCTTGGTAGACCATGGCTCTTCGGGGCTGTTGCGCCATGGTTTTCTTTAAATCGTACGAATGACTGTTTTTGCCTTCTTTTCAGTGTTCTCACCATGATTTTCACGTCAATAAATTATATAAATTTTGCCTGTGATTCACAAGGCAGTTAAATTAAGACAAACAATTGAATATATTTCATAAATACTTAATATTTAAGGGTTTACTGTTTGCCCCCCCCCCCCCTACTTTTCATTTAATATTCCAGACTTTGGAATTCCTTACCAGTCAGTGTCTAAATTCAAGAGAGCTTGCCGAGATTACCTGTTGAACCTTACAGACTGACGTGAGCACTATACAGCTGAGTGTGTGAATGGCGATAGACTGTGTTTCTCTAGTATATGTAGAACTGATTGATAGTTGTGTAATATTTGAATTTATTTTGTGTGTGTGTGATTATGCTAAATTATAAGGTAATGTATCTGCAGAAAAGGATTGTAAATGTGGTGAAGTGTAAGAGAGGGCCACACGCCCAAACTTCACCACTAAAATAAGTCAAATAAATAAATAAAGTATCGAGACACTTGGAAAAAAAGGATCAGAGTTCTAGAAGAGGTGATCAAAGAAGGAGTACAAGATGAAAATACATCAATCCAAAACAAAAATAACGGAATAAAGCCAGGTGATGCACATAATATTAGACTATGAAATGAAGTCAGTGAGGTAGGTGAATGTTGTTACATGGGTAGAACATTTAGCGGAACAAAAATTACAATCATGATATCCCAGCATTTTTCATGTAGATTTGGCCAAAGTTATGTGGACTGATGTATTCACTATTCTTGGTTTCTGTGGTGGTTAATCCTTATCAAAGGAAATTGTTTAATCACCTCACCAAATCTTATAACTAGGGCCCGGATCTTTAAGATCTAAAAATAGCCTAAATAAGCAAGCAAATATGACCTCAAATGTGACGAAATATGACCTCAAAAGTGACGAAATATGAGGCAAAAATTACAAAATATGACCGGAAAATGATTACTCTAAATATGGCCATTTTAAAATACAATTATAAATCGGCTTTACGTCGCACCGACACAAATAGGTCTTAAGGCGACGATGGGATAGGAAAGGTCTAGGAGTTCGAAGGAAGCGGCCGTGGCCTTAATTAAGGTACAGCCCCAGCATTTGCCTAGTGTGAAAATTGGAAACCACGGAAAACCATCTTCAGGGCTGCCGACAGTGGGATTAGAACCCACTATCTCCCAGATGCAAGCTCACAGCTGCGCGCCCCTAACCGCACGGCCAACTCGCCCGGTGGCAATTCCTTTGAAACACATTTGTATTTATTCTTACTTTCATATTAATTGTCTGAATATGCATGTTTAGCAGTTAATCGCAGTCAATTGTCCTTGATTCACTTCTCAAACATTTGTGAATACATACCTGTAAGTTCGCTAAGATTATTAGATCACACAACATTTTGAAAGTCAGAACATCTTTGTAATCTGCTTTGATGGTTTGAAATATGAGAAAACTAGAAGTAAATCTACATTTTAAATTATTTTCGAACGTTTAAGCCCAGATTTCATTAATACTATTCAAATGCGTTAAAGTTTAAATTGAGTAGGTACCAAGAAACAAATTAAGTAGGCTAGATGTCTTTCAATACCTTACGGTAGGGCGGCAGGGCTTATAGTGCAAACTCGCGTACGTTTTTCATTCTTCTCCGCCGCTGGAATTGAAGTGTATGACAAGATTCATGTTCTGTGAACACTAATTCGAATTCGGTAAGTTGAAGATGATTTTGCACATCTACTACAGCTGTCGTCTAACCGACGAAATATGGCCAAAATATGATGTTTCTTCGAAAATCGTTCAAAATATAACCTTATGACAAAAATAGCCAAAATATGCATTTATACGACAAATAAAGACCACTTATTTGTGACCTTAATCACATGATTTGCATCAAAATCCAATCAAACAAGAGACTTTTCCTAAAAATCCGAGCCCTACTTATAACGATAAAAATATCCCTTGCATGAATGGTTAAGGAACTATGGTCGTTTTAGTGTAAGTGCAGGAATGGTTTAAATTTCGCGCGGGAAGAAAGGAACGGTTCACCTCTTTTAGTGTGATTAGCTGCCACAAAGTTCACAAAGTGGTACGAGAAATGGAACGGGGCCCACTCAGTCTCGGGAGGTCACCTGAATAGGACGGGTTTCGATTCAGCCTCAGTTATCGCCGAAGTGGATTTCCCATTTCTTCTCCAGGCAAATGCCGGAATGGTAGCTAATTTGAGGCCACGGCTGCATCCTTCTCTCTTCCTTGCCTATCCCTTTCAATCTTCCTATCCTCCACAGGGCCCCTTTTCAACATAGCAGGTGAGGCCACCTAGGCGATGTCCTGGTATCCCCGACAAATGTAATTCGTTCGCAGGACACCGCCCTGAGACGGTAGAGGTGGGATCCCTCGCTGAGTCCCAGGGAAAAACCAACCCTGGACTGTAAATAAGAAAGAAAAGAATTAACAGGCAGGCGGCCGAAGGTAACTTGGAAAAACGTCGCACTGAAATACGAATTTATAGGCCTAGAAAGTGTAAAACTATTGTAATGTCGTGAACAAGGAAGTCTTATAAGGCCTATCATCACACACTCAACAATGCAAAGCACAGTCACCTCCGTACAGGCCATGAAGGCCGTTGGAGGAGTGGAAGGTTAAGGCTTCCACCATTGTTAACCTTGGCACGTGATGGGGTAGAGTGGTTAGCTCTACGCCCGGCCGCCTTTTGCCCTCAGGAATTAACCTGGTACTCATTGTTGGTGTAGGCTGAGTGAACCTCGTTTCTTAAATTTTACGACTTCCTGACGGGGATACTCAACAATGCTCCCGTGTGAAATAAATAATAACTAGAAAAGAGTTAATAGTAGATAAACACAGTCTAAAAGAAAGTAGTCTATTGCTTACTTCTGAAGAAGGAAATTAGTCCTGGTAAATGAATCATACTGCCCAATCCTTTAATACGAGAACGATCAAATAAACTAGGAATGACAAGACGGAAACAGATTTTCTCCTTAATCATACAGTTGTATGTACCAGCACTAATACAGTATAAAAAATAACGGAAAGTTCGGACATTTTTTGACACGCTCTTAAGGTTGAGACGAGATAAACCAAGATAACTTTACGAAGTACATTAAGAGTCCACCGTCGGGATATTCTGAAGTATAGCGACAGCAGATCAATTTCGTTTGTATTCTTATGTAAAAACAGGACCACGTCCACAATCTTTAATAAATACACAAATCGCGTGTCAGCACAAGTCACAAATGACGGATAACCGAGTACACGTGACTTGCGGTGTCATTGAGATCAAGTTGAGCTTGTACGTACAGTCCAAAGTCAGCACTGAAGTCCTGTCCACTAAGGAAACTAAACAGTATGTACGTATGTCAAAAAGAACTGGCCACTATCTGGATGCCATTCCGCAGCACATCTAAGAGTAACTACTTTACTTTTAATATATAAAAAAGGAGACATATTATATTGGAAATATCATAGTCCTTCCTACTTGCTTTTGAGAGAATGGAAGTATAGACTATTAATAAAATGAATGCATCTTGGAATAGATGAAACGAAGTTCACTCATATTCGTTCGTATTTCAGGATAATATAAAATATATTTAGGCGAATATTACTGTCCGAAAAACTGAAATTATTATGTTTTGAATGCAAAGAATTTCGCTGGCATGTTACATAGCGAGGTCTAGAGCAGTGAGCGCGAACCTATGACACGCGTGCCACTAGGTGACACGCGAATACGTCAGACAACATACTAACATATTTTAATGCTTTTAACATTTAATAAATAGGTCGAAATCTAGCAACATAGCATATTTTAACATTACACTTTAATAAAGACCTAGGATATGACACAATTAATTATATGGCCATACTATTTTCAAATTGTATTAGGTTCAAGCAAAACTATACCTTATTCTTAAAACTGACCGTTTGAAAAAATGTAATTTTCAGCGATGTTTGCAAAATAAAATCATGAACTTTCAGTCGAACAGATTTATATATAATGCAATCTACTTCTCGAATGAGGGGTGGCATGATGATTTTAAAGGAAAATAACCGATGGCACACTAAGGCAGTAAACAGTGATAAACAAGACCTTAATTGACCCGGTAGTCGGTGAAGGCTTGCCATCCCTGGTCTAGAGTATCATCATGCTGTCTTTTATGTGCAATACTAAAAAAGCGTTACGGTTGGTATTGGCTGAGTAAACAACATAATTATGCAAGTTACCATATTCCTAAAAAGATTACAATACTATTGTTAAACTTAGTGTAAAAATCGTCAACATTTCTGGTTGGAATTGCCACCTGTTACGTCCTCTACTGCTTCTGGACAGGAAAAAAAAATATCCTACAATTATATGTACCGTATATATCCTGGTGAATGAACGCTTTCAAGAACGAATGTCCGTTTTAATATTTCACAGAAATGCGGGTTCTTAAAGTTCGAAAATTAATTTCCTCACTGAATATTCAGTAAAAAAACCCGAGTTTAAATTGTTTGTTTACTTGGATTTTGTTTCCACTATTTAGATCATTCCTAGAGATTGACGATGTGCGGCAGTGTAACATGTGTGGCTCACTGTTTATTTAGTTAAGTGAATACAGATTCGAATGTCAGCGTATCACAAGAGCTATGTAAAGGTTCTAGCACGTGGGTGACAATGCGTTTACAGAACATCGCAATCTTTTCTCGAGAATAATTCAACAATTATTACAGTAAGCCTATTCTTAGAACTCCTGGATTAAATGAAGGAAAGAATAGGACTGCTTTCTTGAACTCGCGGATATACTCAACCACGCGTAATCGCTTTGTATTTTAGTGTACAATAGGAAATTCCAAAATTTGACCTACCTCACGATTATCTGGTCTTGCTTAGTACACAAGTTTTGTTTACATTTCAACCTAGGGTATTTAAAGAACATGTTTTGCAGTAACGGGAGATACTTTTAATGATAACGTAATTATGATTCGTTCTAATAGCCTCAAAATGTGCCAAATCTCGAAATACTGTGTGAATAGTAGGCCGTACATAGTAATATTATTAATCGCTACTGGTAACGATTTTTTCTCTCAAATTATGAAATGATTTCTGAAATGACGATAAAAGTTCGGGAAACATGCTAACCAAGCTATATTGTTAGAAAAATTACTCTTAAATGTGCATCAATTCTTAGATTTAACAGCGAAAATGCATTCTCTAGAACGGTGGCATCCAGAAAGTAGCAAAAAGACAATTAAGATTGAAATATAGTTCTTGTTACCTTTAATATTTAGGGTTTCCAGTAGAACCAATTCTTCAGGTTCCAATCAGTGGTGACTTGATTTGCTTATCAGTCGGAGGTAGGGATGGCAGTCTTTCTTCATGAATATGAAGAAATCACCTCAACAAGAATAAACTGGGAGCGATGTTGTTTTTGTTGATGCTGCAGCTGTTGGTGTAACAGTTACCTTCAACACTGGTGCACAGAACAACAACACAGGCCAATGACGATACAATACTGGACCAGTTTCCGATGATTCTCCAAATATCATCATTATCTCCTGCGGTCACCTTCCGACGCCAGGTGTTTTGATGTTTGCCCCACACTATAATGCAACAGGGAACAACTTAGATCACTGCTTCACTGCGAATTTTCTACTATTTTGTAGTATTGTAAACTATTAAGCAAGGAGAGCGGTAAACAAAGGAGTAATTGGACTACCAACAATTAATGCAGGGTGAAATTAACAAGGACTCTATTACATTCCAAAAAGCGACAGAAAACAAAGCAAGGAAGATTTTGACTAATGATGTACTGAAGATAAGCATGTGAATCTTAACTAAGAAGCTAGCTAGCTAATCGTTACATATTTAGACAACGGACAGTTGAGAGGACACTAGCATGAGATAAAACACAGAAAACGAGGACACGGTAATTTAAGCGGAAGGGAAATCTATGCTAATATTGCAAAGTACTGACGTACACAAAGCGAGTTTCAGGAGCTCTGGACAAGATCACAGTGTCAAACAAACTTTTACAAGAGAAAAGAATATTACAAATATTGTCATTAAAACGTGATAAAAGGTTTTGATAAGAAACAACAGACGTCACAGGTGGTTTGGTTGGTTCACGATTCACAAAAGGCAACGTATAGGAAGAACCATAGCAATTCATTCATACGGTTCATAGTGTTTTAATATTATTCATTTGCTGTTTTATAACACGCATAGAAGACACGTGTTTGGCTGTAAGTCAAGAGAAAACTTCGTATAATAACATTATATGAAGAGAAATAATTCTCTGACTTATCCCTTCTGTTTTATATACAGATCATAAATTATTTTTTCAGTATTTTTTTAAAAGAGATAGGGAGAAAACTGGCCCTAATTCTTGTTTACCGCGCACAAGCTAAAGCACTTTTCACAAACTGATGTATGCTCATACAAACACGCATACGTATGTTATGTTCACATCCACAGAGCTGTCGGTATCGCACGAGGCTACTTTGCGGACCGTACTACACGCGAACGCAAGCACAACTGATTCTGGCCAGGCAGCACATAGATGAGCGCTAGCTAGCACAACACATAACCAAGCCAGCCGGCCCCATACGACTCTCCACGCCGTCGCCCGAGCGCGCAAACCTCCCTCCCCGCTTCATCCCCTCCCCTAACTCCCCACCACCAACACACAGGAGAGGCGCGCGTCAAAGCAGTTCACTTCCTATCCTCAGTCTCTCTCCCTCCAGCGCAAAGTTCAACAACAAGACAATCTTTGTGTCTGATCTGCATTTTAGTATTACGTAGGAGTAAAACCTCTCAGTCTCTCAGATATTTTAAAATACAAAAATAACGCATGGGTATGAATCCGTCTCTTTGGCTGAATGGTCAACGTATGGCTTTCAGTTCATAGTGCCCTGGGTTCGATCCCCGACCGGGATCCATTAGCTCGGGGGCTGAGTATTTGTGTTCGTCTTACAACACACCTACACACAACACATTACACTACAAACAACCTCAGAACACGCAGTGGTGAGTACATTCCTCCACATAAGGTTGGCGGCAGAAAAGCCTAATCCAGACATAGTGCCGATCTCAAGTTTTTATATTCAACACTGGACTCGGTAAACAAGTTTTACCCTCAGAATTTAAAAATTTCTTGAACTCTTATTATGACAAACTGTTTGACGTTTGCCCGTAACTCACCCTCAAGGGCGTCTATCCTTTAACACGTTTCTGTATTTTCTCCATAACACATTCATCAGACTTTGAAGTGGCTTTAAGAATTGGGTATTGAAAAACGCTAAATTGTTTTGTTCCAACTCAGAAACTCCATTTTTAGAAAAAATGCACTCATTTATTGATCAGTTTCCTCGCAAAGAAAATTTCAACTTGGTTGTTTCAACAAACAACCATTTACTTCACGTCAGATGGTATAGGAAAGGGCTAGGAGTAGCAAGGAAGTTGCCATGGTCTTAATTAGGTACATCCCCAGCATGTATCGGGTGTGAAAAACGGAAAACCACTGAAAGCAATCTTCAGGGCTGCCGATAGTGGGGTTCAAACCCACTATCTCCCTAAAGCAATCTCACAGCAGCGCGACCCTAACTGCACGGCCAACTCGCTCGGTGTTGGTTGATTTAATGATAAACTTTAAAGGTAGGTATTCTTTAAACAAGAAGACTCTTATTGCATTAGTGAATACAGTAAATCTTGCATCCAGGAGATAGTGGGTTCGAATCCCACTGTCAGCAGCCCAGTAAATGGTTTTCCGTGGGTCCCCGTTTTCATATCGGGCAGATGTTGGGGCTACTTTAATTAAGGTCACGGCTGCTTCCTTCCCACTCCTAGGCCTTTCAAATCTCATCCATACAGAAAATCTTAAAATATAATTCATAATTATGAAAAAGTTAAGTAAGTTACCGGGGGATGACAAAGCCAAATGTCATTAATTCTGCAAATAAGAGACGTTTTGCGTCCCGCCTAGAATCGAAGAGCAAGCGGGCATTTTGTGTGAAAATCGAGACGTGTCCTAACAAATCGAGACGTCTGGAAATCTTGCATACAACACATTACCTGCTAATCGGTAAATGAAATGAAATGGCGTATGGCTTTTAATGCCGGGAGTGTCCGAGGACATGTTCGGCTCGCCAGGTGCAGGTCTTTTGATTTGACGGCCGTAGGCGACCTGCGCGTCGTGATGAGGATGAAATGATGATGAAGACGACATATACACCCAGCCCCCGTGCCAGCGAAATTAACCAGTGATGGTTAAAATTTCCGACCCTGCCGGGAATCGAACCCGGGGCCCCTGTGACCAAAACCGTTTAGCCAGGAGCCAGGATGCTAATCGGTACAGAAATATAAACCAGTGAATACCTCCTTCTGCATGCGGTTGGCATCAGGAAGGGCATATGTCCGTAACAGTGGGCTTAATCCACATTAGTCCGTTTTTGGCAGAGAATAGTTTAGGGAAAAGGCAGAGCTGGAAGGAGGCAGCCGACGCCTTTTCAGACATAGCCTCGAGGCACAAGTAAAGTTTTCGGCGACGCAAGAATGGAAAAGCGCTATGTGATATGTAAAGATCACCAGCATTTGCCTAGTATGGGCATCTGGAACCATGGAAAATCTACTTCAGGGTTGCCGTCAGTGGAATTAGTACCGAGATCCGTAAACATCCTCACCCTCTCTTCCCGAAGATCTTTCCCTATATGATGAGCTGGAGTATTTGGGCACTTTCCTTCATTCCTTGTGATTAGTGTAGTGATTTTTCTCCATATCGATAAACCCGAAATGCTTATAAAGGCTTATACTTCAACATTTTGAAAACGCGATAAAATGTGAAATTTCCCCAAAATGCGAAATTAACAAATGTGAAACCGACGTTTTTATAAGTAGAGCTCTTTTTTTTCTTTATTCTTCTTCTGGAAATTTAATAATAATAATAATAATAATAATAATAATAATAATAATAATAAAAATAATAATAATAATAATAATAATAATGGTTTTCTGTCCCAGTAACTACTTTTACGGTCTTAGGAGACGCCGTGATGCTGGAATTTTATCCCGCAGTAGTTATTTTACGTGCCAGTAAATCTACCGACACGAGGCTGACATGTTTGGCCACTTTCAAATATCATCGGACTGAGACACGATCAAACTTGAGCTCAGAAAGCCAGCACCCAACCGACTGAAATACTCAGCCCAGCTGGAAACTTAAACAGAGGAGTTTGTTCACCTTTGAATTGTCTCAAAATGTCCGACTCGTTGGCTGAACGGTCAGCGTACTGGCCTTCGGTTCAGAGGGTCCCGGGTTCGATTCCCGGCCGGGTCGGGGATTTTAACCTTAATTGGTTAATTCCTACGGCACGGAGGTATGTGTATGTGTTGTCTTCATTATCATTTCATTCACATTACGACGCGCAGGTCGGCTACGGGCATCAAATTGAAAGACCTGCACCTGGCGAGCCGAACCCGTCCTGGGATATCCCGGCATACGAAAATTCATTTATTTATTTTTTTTATTTTTTTTTTTGTCTCACAATGTTGCTGATTGTGCAGCTCAGATACCCAGAATTTGCTCAAGCAGCTGTGTAATGTATTTGTGGCCCTACCAAGATTGTAGATGCTGTAAGATGTTTCACTAAATCGTTAGTGGTAAGTGAACACGAATGGCAGAATAAAATATTTAGGTGTGTTTTATATATTTCCCTCAATAGTGTCTCTGATTCATTAACACGAATTCGTTTTGTATTTTATTATGACTTTGCATCAGTATATATATTTTCTATTATAATTAAGCCTATATCAATTTAAAGTGAATGTGCAATTTTAAAGGCTTCGATCTTTTTCTTGACGATTTGGTCAATGTCTAAGTCTCAACTTCAACAAAACGAACACGTAACATTTAACTATTCTGGTTTTTATACCACGTGTTAGGTCTCTGGATTTGGTATGAAAAAATCCGGGAAATAATATGGATCTGAAAAGACACTCCCATAGTTGGGATTCCACACTCGGTTCTTCTCATTATCTGGAATTTGACAACCTACGCTCGCTTAAAAGGTTAGGTGAGATGACATTTGAGGCTTTTCCGTCACGAAGAGGCATTACATAGTAACAGGCTACGGTCAAGGGCAACTGGTTACATTTTAGGATAAGATTATCCTCTTAAAATGTGAAATTAATTATTATAGACACAAGTACGCAGCAGATGAAGGGAAAATCATCTCCAAACTTTATTTCGCCGGTATTTTTTGTGGCTGTCAAATGACACAAAAATGAATTCAGTAGCTTCAGACGTAAATCTCCAGAATATTAGGCAATGCTTGTGAAACGTAAAGACTTAATCTTCTGAAAAATATACTAGAAACATACAAACATACGAAAAATAATTCTCAGATATGTTTTTAATAACAGAATACCTAATTTTAATATCCACCTATAATTACCTGAGCTGACAGGCTGAAGATGTAACTCTGCCATCAACTACCTCTCCTTGACGTAATTAAAAGGACCAAAGAAGCAGATGAGAACACTACTGACAGTTTTTATTTCAAGACATTTCAACAATTCAGTGTGGCATGGTAGCCGATTGGCGTTGTTCCAAATTTCTCACCAAAGCGGCCGCAGTTCGAATCCCAGCCAAGGTATGAGTGATTTTGGAGAAAAAAGTCCTGTGGTTCGGATGCCATGTGAAACTGGAGGTATCGTGTCTATGGTAAGGGTTATCAAAAGGCATGTGAAACTATAAGTTTAGCTTTTGGTTTAGATCATTCATTCCTTTATTACTCGCGATGTTCTGTGTAAGTTCAAACACAAAGCCTGTGGCGAATACATTCTAGTGATTTCCCGTATATTCGCCAGATACATGGTGTACGTGTAGAGTGCCTGTCGTTTGCCTGCCACCTCTTACCAGGAGATCCTGGGTTCGATTCCCAGCCACACTAGAGGTTATAATTCTGGGCTGAGGGTCGGAAACAACTGAGAAGCTATCTGACGCGAGAGGCATCGGAGCTGGTCACGAAAGTCAACCAATATGACTAAGGATGGCTTAATGCTGGCCAGGACAGTCACAGTCGTCTTGGCAATCCAAGGCTCAACATGTGCTCGGTGCACCATTGTTCTTTTCGTGTACCTGTTGTTGGTTGAGATTTTGCAAGCCTAGGCGAATAATAATAATAATAATAATAATAATAATAATAATAATAATAATAATAATAATAATAATAATAATAATATTTTCTGTGGGGTCGCGGGTGCGAACTGTCTCGCAAAAAATATATATATGTATGTATGTATGTATGTATGTATGTATGTATGTATGTATGTATGTATGTATGTATGTATGTATGTATGTATGTATGTATGTATGTATGTATGTATGTATGTATGTAGATTTGACCCTGTTTTACGGCCGGATGCCCTTCCTGACACCAACCCTATGTGGAGGGATGTAATCACTATAGCGTGTTTCTGTGGTGGTTGGTAGTGTAGTGTGTTGTATGAATATGAAGAGGAAAGTGATGGGACAAACACAAGCACCCAGTCCCCGGGCTAGAATAATTAATACAAGGCGATAAAAATCTCCGACCCGGTCGGGAATCAAACACGGGCCCTCTGAACCGAAGGCCTCAACGCTGACCATTCAGCCAATGAGTCGGACAATAATAATAATAATAATAATAATAATAATAATAATAATAATAATAATAATAATAATAATAATAATAATAATAATAACAGTGTATACCGATAAAAATACAGATCAGTAATCAACAACTTTAAGGGCCTCCACGGCGAGAAAAAGCAAAACAGCGACTGAACAGCAGAGAAGTCAGGCGGCCAGGGAAAGAATGCAACGTGTTCGGACTGCAGAAAGGGCTTCCAGAAATGCCTTATAGTTACTTGACGTGGTCTCCAATGGCCATAAACGAGAATAATAATAATAATAATAATAATAATAATAATAATAATAATAATAATAATGGCGTATGGCCTCCGAAGAGGCCTGGGGCAGGTCTTTTTCTAGTAGACAGTGTATGGGCGACCTGCATGTCTGTGAGGATAGGGCCCTACGTAAGATGATTTCTAATTATGAAGATGGCACACACACCCAGTCCCCGAGCCAAACGAATTAATCAATTAAGCCTATGTGTTAGCGCTACGTTAAACCACCCAGGGTTGATTTTTCCCTCGAACTCAGCGAGAGATCCCACCTCTACCACCTCAAGAGTAGTGTCCTGGAGCGTGAGACTTAGGGGTCGGGGGATTCAACTGGTAAGGAAGACCAGTCAGTACTTCGCCAAGGCGGCCTCACCTGATATGCTGAACAGGGGCCTTGTGAGGGGATTGGAAGGGATAGGCAAGGAAGAGGGAAGGAAGCGGCTGTAGCCTTAAGGGAGGTTCCATCCCGGCATTTTCCTGGAGGAGAAGCGGGAAACCACGGAAAACCACTTCGAGAATGGCTGAGGTGGGAATCGAACCTCTCCTCTACTCAGTTGACCTCCCGAGGCTGACTGGACCCCGTTCCAGCCCTCGTACCAGTTTTCAAATTTCGTGGCAGAGCCGGAAATCGAACCCGGGCATCCGGGGGAGACGAGTGGCAGCTAATCACACAGAAGCCGACCTTATTGCTTCCTGATGGCGAAAATGATTGTCATTCTTTATTCCATGCTGACGTGGTCCAATTGACTGTACCCTCCTAAGCGGAACTACTGTTTTATACCTTCGGCGAGCTTCAAGTTAGTTCTGAGAAGGCGGTAGTATAAGATGACGACGCTTTCTTGGACAGCTTTCCGCAAGCATACTTGCAGGATGTCAACTTCCGCCGGTTACATAACAATGTAACCGAAATGAGCACGCGGAGGAAAAAAACTTAAAACGATGGAATTATTAATATTAATACATAACATAAAAGTACTGCGTTCTCGAAACTTGAACTCGAATCTTCTGTAACATCAGACAGTAGCGGCAATTGGGAATTTGAAGTTGGGGCTGGGGGCGGGACACAAAAATGTATAGACAAAAAATGTACCCGAGTCTGATTGATGCAGCTGCGGGGAGTAGGGGGAGATCAAAATTGAAAGAAAAATATAAAGCGGTAAATTTTTATGCTCTCTGAGCGATTGTATTATTATTATTATTATTATTATTATTATTATCATTATTATTATTATTACTATTACTAGCTGACCCGACAGACGTCGTTCTGTCAAAAATAAATGACAATGGAACGAACTCAAATTCAGTCTGTACCGGGCGAGTTGGCTGTGCGGTTAGAGGCGCGCGGCTGTGAGCTTGTATCCGGGAGATAGTGGGTTCGAACCCCACCGTCGGCAGCCCTGAAGGTGGTTTTCCGTTGTTTCCCATTTTCACACCAGTCAAATGCCGGGGCTGTACATTAATTAAGGCCAAGGCCGCTTCCTTCCTAATCCTAGGCCTTTCCTATCCCATCGTCGCCATAAGGCCTATCTGTGTCGGTGTGACGTAAAGCAAATAGCAAAATAAAAAAAAGAATTAGCAAAAATTCAGTCTGTACTGCACGCAAAAATCAGAATAACGTAAACGACTACATCATCAACATCAAGTGACTTAATTTTCTACTGCTACCAAAAGTTAGTAACAAACTACTGGAAAATCGTGTTTTCATTACCTGCAATATTACTATCTTGATTGTGAATAAGGAAATGCTCAAATAGGTCACAGCTTATCACTGCCCAGAAATAACCCTGATTGACTGTAACGTAGTGTAAGTTTCCTAACTGTCTGACTAAATTTACAAACATATATAAATCTGCATTTAACTTGAAAAATCTGAATATCTGAAATATCTGCATTTATATTGGAAATTATGAAAATTAACATTCATTAAATAAAATACACACTCGTCGGACCTTGTACTCACACTTACTTGTTATCTGCTTACTTACACATACGTTATTTGAAGGGCGCCAGCTGCCACTCAGTGCAGCAATAATAGAATGAGACTCTTGACTATCTCTAGGGTGTGGGGTAATAAGCTTACTTTTGACAACATACCATATAAGTTCTGGGAAAAGGAGATTGGCGTTCGGATTCTCCATTAATTTTGAGGTTAAGATATTTTACTTTCATTGAAATAAAACTATGAATTCGTTTGATAGAACAATATATATTCTTTAAATAATATATCAAAAAATAGTGAGTCTTGTTGCGATAAAACAGATGAGAATATGAAATTATGACATTGCAACTGAAAGAAACTAGGCATGAATTTGAATTCTTCTTGACCGGACATTTAACACTTTATACGAAATATTTCCCTCACTGATTCACTTGACTGTACCTTCAACACTTTGAGTGTAATTACGACGTATTCCTTTGATCTGGTGTTTACTGTAGATGTGTCACGCCTAACTTGGTGATACATCCTTGTGACTGCTTCTTCTCCATATCATCTGACTTCTTTGTAAGTCAATATGGTATTACCTCTTGGCAGGTCCAGGGTTGCCCTCTCTGACTTCATGGTAAGCCCTTGCGTCCGTGTCTTCAACTAAGTGACGGACCAACCTTTTGGTCGCACTCTCTCAATGACCAATAATTAATGGCTCACTGAGTCTTCACCATCTCTCGTTCACACTCGTTGACTGACCAACTAAGGCCTCTTGATCTAGTAGACTTCTTCACTGTACTGCTTCCGTTTAAGTAATGACTGACGCTACAATATGCATCCACCTTATATAGACGTTGGTTGACACAGCTACGTAATCTCCAGAAATAACAATGACATACTCCCACCTACGCGACAGATATTACAGACAGTGGTGAAATAGCCCGGGGCGGCCGACTCTCTGAGCGCATATTCTAAAAGCTCACGATGACGTAGCCATGACTTGGCAATGACTTGGCAGAATCGCCACCAATCTTGCACAATGTACCAACGTCACATCCAATCTCTGATATATACAACAATTCTCACTGTACAGGTATTGAGTGTTATTCTACACATACGTATACATGCATACATCTAAGTACAATCTTGCAAGCAACAGGCATTGCAAAATCGAATTGAATAAAACTGATAATTACAATAATAGTAACAATATCACAGATAACATAATAATAATACTAATATAATAATAATAATAATAATAATAATAATAATAATAATACAGATAAAATAATAAAAATACAGATATCATAATTATTGTAACGGGATTTGAACCGTTACAGTAGATGGGAACTGTTCAGCAGGCCTTCAAATCCCTCACAGAGCCATAATTATCCCCCATTGCAAGTGAAGTAATTTGATAAGTTGATGGCGTAAAGATAATGTGGCAAAACGTACTACTCTTTCTTTGTAGAAACTATCATAGAAAACACTGATTTCAATCAGCACTATGGAGATATTTTTCATTGTAAAGCTTTAAGGTACACTATTTTTTTTTTTGGTTCATTACCTGGCGCGTAAACAAAGTTGATGGTTTTCCAACACGGGAACCGACAAATACAATTGGCCATGCGAGAAACATGGGTTTTCAGGATTAATGCCGCAAACACTCAGTGACTGCCCCTGGGATTTATTTATGGTCATAGCAAAAGCGAGCCGCACTGGAAACTGCAGTCGTTTAAATTCAAATGGTATGTCAGTCGGAATCATAGGGATGCGTGGTATCAAAACGTCTTTTCCTTTGTGCTTCCCCGTTAGAATAGTTGAAAAGAAAGCAGTATGGGGGATAAGTCTGTTTGTTATATGTTAGCTTGAAAGTTGGCATGAAATTGTCCCGAAGTACATTTGTTGCACCAAATGAAATCATTTGAAAGCAGTTGTTATATTTTTGGATATTTGTAAGGGAATGTATGGAATCTGTTCCTGTTCCTGAAACCAATGAGTATAATGGATATGGTGGTGGAATCAATGGGACTAATTTCACTTTGCCATTTCCGCAACACAATCCAGCGGCTTCATTTTTGTATTTCAATGCCTTACGGTTCTGGCTGAGTTCATAGATCCAATAGCAGCGCATTGATAGGCACTGTAGTCAATTGAAACGTGGTAACTGAAAGCAGTTCGATTCAAACTTGGAAGATTATTAGCTGAACGACGCGCTGCACAGGTTTGTGATATCCAAATCCTTTCAGTTTCATTTCACTCTTCACGTTGTTGTGCAGTCCGATTAGACTGAAAATTACAGTAGCTTGGCTTCTAGCATTTCGAGTTCTTCGACCGAAGTTGCTCCGCCCGCGTCTTACAGGCGGCATGAGTCTTGAAATGAGTATGCTGTATATGGAAGCACACACAAAAAGAACCAATCAACCAAAGAAATCGATGAACTTGTTTGCTGAGAAGCGAAGATTTAAAAACAATCAGGGTAGACAAAGGTCTCCAACTATAACA